>NC_139218.1:325897567-326132567 GCF_055691185.1 Crinia signifera | reverse complement strand
CTGCACGCACCAAACCTAAACCTTAGGACAGCTGCTGTCTGTGCTGCCTGTCAGGGACCAGGGAGGAGGACAGAGATGGAGCCGTGAGCCATGGGAGGAGCTGCCCGCGGCGCAGCAGCCCACCCGCGGCCATCTTGTTTTCTGGCAAAATGCCAGTTCGCCGCAGATAACAAGTGCCCGCAGCCCACCAGCTGACAGGCGCCCACCACAGTGATGCTCCTCCAAGCCACCGCGGGGGCTGCCTCACGGTGGCTACGCCACTGACTGTGGCTCAAGTTTCACCAAATAGTCCATATCAGACACGCATGTCCTAAGTTGACTTGGCTGTGTTGATTCTCTTTTTTTAAACAAAATGTAGATTTTATTTGCACACACAAACCAACAGTAAATGTTTGTGACCGCTGTGGTTTGCAACATTTACACTGTTTGTGACTCTGACTCTTGATTAAAAGTCTCTGAGGAGAATAGCCACAACTTTTCCTCATGTCAAGTCTGCTACTGTGTACATAGCAATTCCTGTGCAATTAGTGACACAGTCTAACATTTCTAGTACACTGTGATTGGCTTTTTCCTGCAACTGTAATTTTGTGTAAAAACACAATATTAAAGAAAAATATGGCATGTTACTCTTACCATAGCATCTCAGTTGCACAACATATTGGAGGAATTCTGGTTCACTTGCAAAGGCAAATTCACTCTCTAATGCAGTGGTTCCCAAACTTTTTCAGTCCACGGCACCCTTTGGGTCTCCAAGACTTTGTCTAGGCACCCTTAAGCCAAAATAATTTTATATTATTTTCTGACGGGACGTCAGAAAATGTCACATGCAAATAAACTATGAATAATTTTATAGCGAGGTGGGTGGTTTGTAGTAGCCGAGCAAAACTGCTTAAGGGGCCTACACATGGGGAGATGTGAGGAGCGTTCTGAGCTATGTTAGATCACTCGGAACGCTCCAGGAAGATCGCTCAGCCCACAGCGATGTGTCAGGGTCAATGTTCTCTGTTGATAACCCTGGCCGTGACTGATGAATATCCGACATGGTGGATATTAATCGCTAGGCATTAGTGATGCACAGGGCCAAGGATCGCTATCGCTATGGCCCCTACACACGTAGCAATGTTCCAACCCTTGCACCTCTGTCCCCACCGCTGCACCTAAAAAAAATTCCCCAAACCTGCACATTTTCTATCTTAGACAGCAGGTCGATGGTCGGGGCATGTGGGCGGACAGCAAAGCAATGGCCAGGGCAGACGGCAGTCGATGGTCGGGCTTGCTGGTGATGGACACGGTGGGTGGCAGGGCGATGACCAGGGCGGGCGGAAGGGTCCTGTCTCCTTACCTGCAGCCTGTGTGCCAGGCACCCCTGGTGCAAGCTGCAAGTTAACATATTGTGGCTGAAGGGGGGCCTTTTTAGAGACCTCCAGAGCCCCTGCCTTAGGGCGGTATTTATTAACATACATCGCCGCCCCTCACCCCTGCCACGATGCTAGTGCATATGTACAAACATATGCGGCTAGCATCGCGGTGTGGTGACAGAGGCCCGTCACCTCCTGGGCTCTACGGCAGTCCCCAGCGTCTTCTCCTTCCCCCTGCAGCCGGAAGGACATCCCCGGCTGTGACATGCTGCTGAGGGAGGAGGAGCAGCATGGAGGACGCAGAGGGGGGTCTGCATCTGCAGCGTGCATACCCCAAGGTGGCGATACCCTACCTTGCGAATCCGGAGCGGACGGATATTCATACATAGAAAATGCCATTAAACCCCCGAAAACGGGGGTTTTACCACATTTTCCCCTTAGTACATCCCGCCCTTAATCCGGCTCTGCACCGCAGCACCTTCCTATACCCCTCCCCATTTCCATGTAAAAATAACTTATAGTCCCCTCCAGCAAATAACTCTCTTCTATGAAACAGTGTCTCTCTGTCATGAGACACTTGCCCGCTGTGCGCAATCCTGCAGCCACCACCGCCTGACCGCAGGCACAGGCAAGAGCACCATGCTCATCCCTCCCACGCTGCGGCTGGCTAACTCCGGCCGACTCCTGCGCGAACCCCCTCCGGGGATCACTCCCTGTCTCCCTCCCAGCGCTGAGTCCCTGCACCCGCTCGGCGCTCACTCCACGCCTCCCTCCCGGTGCTCTGTCCCTGCACCCGTCCGGCGCTCACACCCTGCCTCTCTCCCGGCACACCCTCCCTGCTTCCCTCCCAGCCCTCACTCCCCCTACCTGCTCGAGAGGGGGCCTCTAGGGACAATTGCGCCGCGGCAACCCTGTCACTGTGCTGCGGCACCCCAGGGTGCACAGTTTGGGAACCATTGCTCTAATGGACAAAACCATATGCACTGCAGGTGGGGCAAATGTAACGTGCAGAGAGAGTTAGATGTGGGTGGGGTGTGTACTTTAAACTAATATCTATATTGCAGTGTAAAATCACATACTGTGTCATTGTACATAGTTGTATAGTTTCATTATTTTAATAAACATTCCAAAGTTAAACCTCTCGTAGCATATGATCCCATCATGGTCCCAATATAAAACTTTGTAACAGTATAAAATATTTTATGAAAACAATATATATAAACTAAAGCTTTATGAGTAAAGGTGCGTACACACGGGGGGAGATATATTGCTCAGCCATATATTGCTAGCAATATATGGCTGGGCCATATATTGCTCAGTTTCTCCTTTTCAGCAGCGACCAGAGATGGTCGCTGATGAGAAGGAACCTCTGCCGGGGGAGCAGCAGAGGTCATCAGCTGGTCGCAGGAGCAAACTCCTGCGACCAGCGATTAGAACGGGGCTGAAAACAGGAGCTTGCACCCGGCGATTTATCGCCGGGGCACACTCCAATCACTGGCAATATGGTCGCCAACGACCATATTTCCAGCGATTTCAGCCCCTATCGCCCCCGTGTGTACACAGCTTAAGTCAACATTTTGATTTTGAAAATGTTTACTTTTTTATTTTTTTGAAACATACTTATATACTGCATTATGAAAAACCATAAAGGATGTTTAGATAATTGCAAAATTATCTAGCAGAATTAGATGCGCTGCAAATGTAATTTAAAAACAAAAACAGATACTGTAGTATATTTTTCTTAAAAATTGCAACTTTAACCCCTTCACGACATTTGACGTACATTTACGTCATGGTCGGGATGTACTTCCCGACACATGGCATAAATGTACGTCATGAATGTAAACTGTCACCGCGTCTATAGACGCGGTGACAGAGGGACGATGGCTGCTGTCCCTGACAGCAGACATCTTCCCTCGTGGCCCAGGGGGGGGGCAGCGATGCCCCCCCCCCCATCGGCGATCGCTGTGATTGGCTGTTCAAATGTGAACAGCCAATTACAGCGTTTTCTGTGTACCGGCGAATAACGTCGCTCGGTAACACAGGGATCGGTGGTGATTGGTGCTGTTAAGTACAGCACCAATCACCACCGGGTGTAAAGGGCTCACTGGTGGTCACCCCACCTCACCCCACCTGCCCCCAAGGCTGTGATTGGTCCGTCGGACCGACGGACCAATCACAGCCATTACACCTCACAGAAAATAACGGAGACAGCCCTGCAGCCGCCATTCCGGTCAGGAACAGCGTGCAGAGCGGTCTCCGTGCCCATCTGTCCCCTTATACTGACCTGATCAGCGTTGGTGGCATCCGTGCTGCCAGCTGCTGGTGCTTCCTGGTTGCTGTGGTTGCTGTTGCTTCCTGGTGCTTGTGCTGCTGCTGCTGCAGCATCATTGTGTCAGAGAATATAATATTGTGTGATATAATTTTGTCTCTGCTGCCCCCTGCTGCCCCCTTTTGTGCTGATCAGTATAAATTAACTGATCAGCAACTTTTTTGGGGTGCAGGTTTTTTTTTTATATATACCCTGTCAGGTTGCACCAAAAGTTGTATGCCTGCTGCCCCTCACTGCTAATCAGTGTTGCATCACTGATCAGCAGTTTGTTTGTTTTTTGAGGGTGCTGTGGGGTTTTTTTTTTATTTTTTTTACACCCACGGTGATTTTGTGGGTGTCCTGTGGCCGCTGAGCGCTGATCAGTGACGTACATCACTGATCAGCATTTTTGGCACAGGGTTGATCTAATTTTTTTTTTGGGATCAAATTCCTGTTGCCTTTGACTCATCAGCAGTTTTTTTTTATTTTTTTTGGAGGGTGCTGTGGGGTCTATTTTTTAATTTTTTTTACACCCACGGTGATTTTGTGGGTGTCCTGTGGCCGCTGAGCGCTGATCAGTGACGTACATCACTGATCAGCATTTTTGGCACAGGGTTGATCTAATTTTTTTTTGGGGATCAAATTCCTGTTGCCTTTGACTCATCAGCAGTTTTTTTTTATTTATTTTTTTTGGAGGGTGCTGTGGGGTCCATTTTTTTAATTTTTTTTACACCCACGTGATTTTGTGGGTGTCCTGTGGCCGCTGAGCGCTGATCAGTGACGGACAGTGGCGCCGGAACGGGGGGGGCGAGGGGGCAGCTTGCCCCCCCCAAAATTACTGAGGCGCTAAAGCAGGGGTGCTTGTCCGGCCCGCCCGTCCAGCTGCATATTTTATTGTTTAACAGCCGCCCGCCCGCCTGGCTATATTACTGCAGTAATATAGCTGTGCGGGCGGGCGGCTGATTAATCAGTAATATAGGCGGGCGGGCGGTGGGCTGATTAAGCTTGATCCAGCCTTCCGCCCGTCCGCCTATATTACTGATTAATCGCAGCCGCCCGCCGAGCAAGAATCCGATTCCTATTCGCAGCCGTCCGCCCACATGGATGACTGCTGCGGGGAGATGTTGAGAACCAGCGCCCGCCAATCACAGTGGCTGTGGATGTGATGCGTCCACAGTGATTGGCGGGCGTGATGCGGGCCGTAGGGAGGGAGACTGGTCGCGTGGATCAGTGCATGGGCGGGAGCATCCTACAACAGCCGCAGCAGCAGCCATCACGCTGTGCTGCCACAACTAAAACTTAAAGGTAAATGCTGCTCCTCTCACCCTCCCTTCCCCAGTGACTGACAGATCCAGGGGTTGTCATTTACCCCTGGATTCACACCCAAACAGGTTTATGTAATTATGTCTGATTATCATAATAATCATAATAATCTGATTATCATAATAATCACATAAATCTCTTTGGGGGTGACACTGCCACTTTTTCCACTTTTTACGAGTAAATGACAACCCCTGGATTAATGTCAGTCCTGGTGTCTCTGGCCACATGTATATGCCGCTGCCCGGTGTATAATGCCCACGTGTATATGCCGCTGCCCTGTGTATAATGCCGCTGCCTTGTGTATAATGCCCACGCATATATGCCGCTGCCCTGTGTATAATGCCCATGCATATATGCCGCTGCCCTGTGTATAATGCCCACGTGTATATGCCGCTGCCAGTATGTATAGTGCCCGGGGGTAACATATAGCAATTTAGGGGGCGCCAAAATGAGATTATATCTTGCCCCCCCCAACCTAAAAACGTTCCAGCGCCCCTGGTGACGGACGTTACTGACCAACATCTGTGCTCAATTTTTGGCGCAGGAGCTTTTTTTTTTTTCTTTTAACTTACACGTGTTAAAGCACTACATACACACTACATACCCCCCCGTGTTGAAATAAAGTTTGTACCCCCCCTACACTATACACGTGTTGAAACACTACACTTACACAAACACAAAAATAATAAAAATGTCCCAATCATCGCAAAGACTGTTTTCAGCGGAGGAGGCATATGCCCTTATTGCCTCTGACACTGACACAGCCAGTGAAGAAAGCAATGAATTTGCATTCGTCTTAAGCTCCTCTTCCTCCTCTAGTGATGAGGGACCCCCTCAAAGACTCCCCCGTAGAGCAGCTGAGACCCCCCCCAATGATTGATCTCGTATGGACCCCACCACCAGACAATTTTGAGCCCCAGGTTCCTGAGTTTTTGGCCAACCCAGGAATCCAATTTGATACTACAGGCCTCAAAGAAATTGACTTTTTCAAAGTCTTTTTCTCTGATGATTTTATAAATTTAATGGTGGACCAAAGTAATTTATATGCCCAGCAGTTTATTGCCCAAAACCCCACGTCATCATTTGCTAGGTGGACCCCTGTAGATGCAGTAGAGATGATGACGTTTTGGGGTCTGGTGTTACATATGGGCATAGTTAAAAAGCCAGAAATTAGACAATATTGGAGTACAGATGTTCTGTACAGCACCCCACTTCATCGTATGGCCATGACCCGGACTCGTTTTGAGACGATCCTTAAATTTTTGCATTACAACGATAATGCACAGTGCCCACCCAGAGATGATCCCACCTTTGACCGGCTATTCAAAGTCAGGCCGGTCATTGATCATTTCAGCGCCAAATTTGCTGAGATGTACATCCCCGAAAAATTCATTTGTGTAGACGAGTCACTGATACATTTTAAAGGAAGGGTTAAATTCCGCCAGTACCTTCCCAATAAGAGGGCAAGGTATGGCATAAAAATGTATAAGCTGTGCGAAAGTACCTCAGGGTACACCCACAGGTTTAGGGTATATGAAGGGAAGGACACAAGAATTGAACCGCCAGAATGCCCCCCCTCCCTCGTAGGTGTTAGTGGAAAGATTGTCTGGGATTTAGTGCACCCCTTCATGGATAAGGGTTATCACCTCTATGTGGATAACTTTTACACCAGCATCCCCCTGTTTAAGGCCCTTGGTTCAAGAGGTACAGCAGCTTGCGGTACTGTGCGCAAGAACCAAAGAGGCCTCCCAAAAACGCACGTGGCCCAATTACTGAGAAAGGGTGAAAGCAGGGCACAATCCACCGAAAATATGTTGTTGGTCAAATATAAGGACAAGAGGGATGTCCTTATACTGACAACAATTCACGGAGACAGTACCACCTCCGTCCCTGTACGAGGTACCAGTACCCACACCTCAAAACCTATTTGTATCCTAGATTACAATAAGTACATGGGCGGAGTGGATCTTTCAGATCAGGTACTGAAGCCGTACAGTGCCCTGCGGAAAACAAAAATATGGTATAAGAAGCTGGCCGTGTATATCATCCAGATGGCACTGTATAACGCTTACGTACTATTCCGTTCTACCAGCCAGACGGGGACATTTATGCACTTTCAAGAGGAAGTCATAAAGGGCCTAATATTTGGGAACCAGCAGGCAGAGGGCCCCAGTACTTCTAGTACTGGCCGCAGTACTTCTAGTACTGGCCCCCGTATTGTATCAGGGCAGCATTTTCCTAATGAAATCCCCTCCACTGGAAAAAAGGGCAGGACACAAAAAAGGTGCAAAGTTTGCTATAAAAAGGGAATAAGAAAGCAAACTATTTTCCACTGTGAAACTTGCCCCGACAAACCCGGCCTATGTATGAAGGAGTGTTTTAAAATATACCACACATCTATGGATTATTAGGTTCATCATTTCACCGTGCTTCGGGGGTCTTGCTAATGCGACATAGCACCCACCATTCATTCCACCAGAATGTGTGCTGCAAAATCCAAATATCACTCCTTCCCTTCTGAGTCCTGCCATGCACCCAAATGGTATTTTTTGGTCACATATGAGGCATTGCCGTACTCGGGAGAAATTGCGGCACAGATTTTGGGGTGTTTTGTCTCCTTCATTCCTTGTGAAAATGAAAAATTTTGAGCCAGAACTGCATTTTTGTGTAAAAAAATGTAATTTTTCATTTTCACAGCCCAGTTGTACCAAAATTGGTGAAACCCCTGGGGGTTTGAAATGTACACTATACCCCTAGATGAATTCCCTGAGGGGTGTAGTTTGCAAAATGGGGTCACTTGTGGGGGGGTTCCACTGTATTGGTGCTTTGGGGGTCTTGCTAATGCGACATAGCACCCACCATTCATTTCACCAGAATCTGTGCTGCAAAATCCAAATATCACTCCTTCCCTTCTGAGTCCTGCCATTTTTTGGTCACATATGAGGCATTGCCGTACTCGGGAGAAATTGCGGCACAGATTTTGGGGTGCTTTGTCTCCTTCATTCCTTGTGAAAATGAAAAATTTTGAGCCAGAACTGCATTTTTGTGTAAAAAAATTTAATTTTTCATTTTCACAGCCCAGTTGTACCAAAATTGGTGAAACCCCTGGGGGTTTGAAATGTACACTATACCCCTAGATGAATTCCCTGAGGGGTGTAGTTTGCAAAATGGGGTCACTTGTGGGGGGTTCCACTGTATTGGTGCTTCGGGGGTCTTGCTAATGCGACATAGCACCCACCATTCATTCCACCAGAATCTGTGCTGCAAAATCCAAATATCACTCCTTCCCTTCTGAGTCCTGCCATGCACCCAAATGGTATTTTTTGGTCACATATGAGGCATTGCCGTACTCGGGAGAAATTGCGGCACAGATTTTGGGGTGCTTTGTCTCCTTCATTCCTTCTGAAAATGAAAAATTTTGAGCCAGAACTGCATTTTTGTGTAAAAAAATTTAATTTTTCATTTTCACAGCCCAGTTGTACCAAAATTGGTGAAACCCCTGGGGGTTTGAAATGTACACTATACCCCTAGATGAATTCCCTGAGGGGTGTAGTTTGCAAAATGGGGTCACTTGTGGGGGGGTTCCACTGTATTGGTGCTTCGGGGGTCTTGCTAATGCGACATAGCACCCACCATTCATTCCACCAGAATCTGTGCTGCAAAATCCAAATATCACTCCTTCCCTTCTGAGTCCTGCCATGCACCCAAATGGTATTTTTTGGTCACATATGAGGCATTGCCGTACTCGGGAGAAATTGCGGCACAGATTTTGGGGTGCTTTGTCTCCTTCATTCCTTGTGAAACTGAAAAATTTTGAGCCAGAACTGCATTTTTGTGTAAAAAAATTTAATTTTTCATTTTCACAGCCCAGTTGTACCAAAATTGGTGAAACCCCTGGGGGTTTGAAATGTACACTATACCCCTAAATGAATTCCCTGAGGGGTGTAGTTTGCAAAATGGGGTCACTTGTGGGGGGGTTCCACTGTATTGGTGCTTCGGGGGTCTTGCTAATGCGACATAGCACCCACCATTCATTCCACCAGAATCTGTGCTGCAAAATCCAAATATCACTCCTTCCCTTCTGAGTCCTGCCATGCACCCAAATGGTATTTTTTGGTCACATATGAGGCATTGCCGTACTCGGGAGAAATTGCGGCACAAATTTTGGGGTGCTTTGTCTCCTTCATTCCTTGTGAAAATGAAAAATTTTGAGCCAGAACTGCATTTTTGTGTAAAAAAATTTAATTTTTCATTTTCACAGCCCAGTTGTACCAAAATTGGTGAAACCCCTGGGGCTTTGAAATGTACACTATACCCCTAGATGAATTCCCTGAGGGGTGTAGTTTGCAAAATGGGGTCACTTGTGGGGGGGTTCCACTGTATTGGTGCTTCGGGGGTCTTGCTAATGCGACATAGCACCCACCATTCATTCCACCAGAATCTGTGCTGCAAAATCCAAATATCACTCCTTTCCTTCTGAGTCCTGCCATGCACCCAAATGGTATTTTTTGGTCACATATGAGGCATTGCCGTACTCGGGAGAAATTGCGGCACAGATTTTGGGGTGCTTTGTCTCCTTCATTCCTTGTGAAACTGAAAAATTTTGAGCCAGAACTGCATTTTTGTGTAAAAAAATTTAATTTTTCATTTTCACAGCCCAGTTGTACCAAAATTGGTGAAACCCCTGGGGGTTTGAAATGTACACTATACCCCTAGATGAATTCCCTGAGGGGTGTAGTTTGCAAAATGGGGTCACTTGTGGGGGGGTTCCACTGTATTGGTGCTTCGGGGGTCTTGCTAATGTGACATAGCACCCACCATTCATTCCACCAGAATCTGTGCTGCAAAATCCAAATATCACTCCTTCCCTTCTGAGTCCTGCCATTTTTTGGTCACATATGAGGCATTGCCGTACTCGGGAGAAATTGCGGCACAGATTTTGGGGTGCTTTGTCTCCTTCATTCCTTGTGAAAATGAAAAATTTTGAGCCAGAACTGCATTTTTGTGTAAAAAAATTTAATTTTTCATTTTCACAGCCCAGTTGTACCAAAATTGGTGAAACCCCTGGGGGTTTGAAATGTACACTATACCCCTAAATGAATTCCCTGAGGGGTGTAGTTTGCAAAATGGGGTCACTTGTGGGGGGGTTCCACTGTATTGGTGCTTCGGGGGTCTTGCTAATGCGACATAGCACCCACCATTCATTCCACCAGAATCTGTGCTGCAAAATCCAAATATCACTCCTTCCCTTCTGAGTCCTGCCATGCACCCAAATGGTATTTTTTGGTCACATATGAGGCATTGCCGTACTCGGGAGAAATTGCGGCACAAATTTTGGGGTGCTTTGTCTCCTTCATTCCTTGTGAAAATGAAAAATTTTGAGCCAGAACTGCATTTTTGTGTAAAAAAATTTAATTTTTCATTTTCACAGCCCAGTTGTACCAAAATTGGTGAAACCCCTGGGGCTTTGAAATGTACACTATACCCCTAGATGAATTCCCTGAGGGGTGTAGTTTGCAAAATGGGGTCACTTGTGGGGGGGTTCCACTGTATTGGTGCTTCGGGGGTCTTGCTAATGCGACATAGCACCCACCATTCATTCCACCAGAATCTGTGCTGCAAAATCCAAATATCACTCCTTTCCTTCTGAGTCCTGCCATGCACCCAAATGGTATTTTTTGGTCACATATGAGGCATTGCCGTACTCGGGAGAAATTGCGGCACAGATTTTGGGGTGCTTTGTCTCCTTCATTCCTTGTGAAACTGAAAAATTTTGAGCCAGAACTGCATTTTTGTGTAAAAAAATTTAATTTTTCATTTTCACAGCCCAGTTGTACCAAAATTGGTGAAACCCCTGGGGGTTTGAAATGTACACTATACCCCTAGATGAATTCCCTGAGGGGTGTAGTTTGCAAAATGGGGTCACTTGTGGGGGGGTTCCACTGTATTGGTGCTTCGGGGGTCTTGCTAATGTGACATAGCACCCACCATTCATTCCACCAGAATCTGTGCTGCAAAATCCAAATATCACTCCTTCCCTTCTGAGTCCTGCCATTTTTTGGTCACATATGAGGCATTGCCGTACTCGGGAGAAATTGCGGCACAGATTTTGGGGTGCTTTGTCTCCTTCATTCCTTGTGAAAATGAAAAATTTTGAGCCAGAACTGCATTTTTGTGTAAAAAAATTTAATTTTTCATTTTCACAGCCCAGTTGTACCAAAATTGGTGAAACCCCTGGGGGTTTGAAATGTACACTATACCCCTAGATGAATTCCCTGAGGGGTGTAGTTTGCAAAATGGGGTCACTTGTGGGGGGGTTCCACTGTATTGGTGCTTCGGGGGTCTTGCTAATGCGACATAGCACCCACCATTCATTCCACCAGAATCTGTGCTGCAAAATCCAAATATCACTCCTTTCCTTCTGAGTCCTGCCATGCACCCAAATGGTATTTTTTGGTCACATATGAGGCATTGCCGTACTCGGGAGAAATTGCGGCACAGATTTTGGGGTGCTTTGTCTCCTTCATTCCTTGTGAAACTGAAAAATTTTGAGCCAGAACTGCATTTTTGTGTAAAAAAATTTAATTTTTCATTTTCACAGCCCAGTTGTACCAAAATTGGTGAAACCCCTGGGGGTTTGAAATGTACACTATACCCCTAGATGAATTCCCTGAGGGGTGTAGTTTGCAAAATGGGGTCACTTGTGGGGGGGTTCCACTGTATTGGTGCTTCGGGGGTCTTGCTAATGTGACATAGCACCCACCATTCATTCCACCAGAATCTGTGCTGCAAAATCCAAATATCACTCCTTCCCTTCTGAGTCCTGCCATTTTTTGGTCACATATGAGGCATTGCCGTACTCGGGAGAAATTGCGGCACAGATTTTGGGGTGCTTTGTCTCCTTCATTCCTTGTGAAAATGAAAAATTTTGAGCCAGAACTGCATTTTTGTGTAAAAAAATTTAATTTTTCATTTTCACAGCCCAGTTGTACCAAAATTGGTGAAACCCCTGGGGGTTTGAAATGTACTCTATACCCCTAGATGAATTCCCTGAGGGGTGTAGTTTGCAAAATGGGGTCACTTGTGGGGGGGTTCCACTGTATTGGTGCTTCGGGGGTCTTGCTAATGCGACATAGCACCCACCATTCATTCAACCAGAATCTGTGCTGCAAAATCCAAATATCACTCCTTCCCTTCTGAGTCCTGCCATGCACCCAAATGGTATTTTTTGGTCACATATGAGGCATTGCCGTACTCGGGAGAAATTGCGGCACAGATTTTGGGGTGCTTTGTCTCCTTCATTCCTTGTGAAAATGAAAAATTTTGAGCCAGAACTGCATTTTTGTGTAAAAAAATTTAATTTTTCATTTTCACAGCCCAGTTGTACCAAAATTGGTGAAACCCCTGGGGGTTTGAAATGTACACTATACCCCTAGATGAATTCCCTGAGGGGTGTAGTTTGCAAAATGGGGTCACTTGTGGGGGGGTTCCACTGTATTGGTGCTTCGGGGGTCTTGCTAATGCGACATAGCACCCACCATTCATTCCACCAGAATCTGTGCTGCAAAATCCAAATATCACTCCTTCCCTTCTGAGTCCTGCCATGCACCCAAATGGTATTTTTTGGTCACATATGAGGCATTGCCGTACTCGGGAGAAATTGCGGCACAGATTTTGGGGTGCTTTGTCTCCTTCATTCCTTGTGAAACTGAAAAATTTTGAGCCAGAACTGCATTTTTGTGTAAAAAAATTTAATTTTTCATTTTCACAGCCCAGTTGTACCAAAATTGGTGAAACCCCTGGGGGTTTGAAATGTACACTATACCCCTAGATGAATTCCCTGAGGGGTGTAGTTTGCAAAATGGGGTCACTTGTGGGGGGTTCCACTGTATTGGTGCTTCGGGGGTCTTGCTAATGCGACATAGCACCCACCATTCATTCCACCAGAATCTGTGCTGCAAAATCCAAATATCACTCCTTCCCTTCTGAGTCCTGCCATTTTTTGGTCACATATGAGGCATTGCCGTACTCGGGAGAAATTGCGGCACAGATTTTGGGGTGCTTTGTCTCCTTCATTCCTTGTGAAAATGAAAAATTTTGAGCCAGAACTGCATTTTTGTGTAAAAAAATTTAATTTTTAATTTTCACAGCCCAGTTGTACCAAAATTGGTGAAACCCCTGGGGGTTTGAAATGTACACTATACCCCTAGATGAATTCCCTGAGGGGTGTAGTTTGCAAAATGGGGTCACTTGTGGGGGGTTCCACTGTATTGGTGCTTCGGGGGTCTTGCTAATGCGACATAGCACCCACCATTCATTCCACCAGA
The DNA here is from genome assembly GCF_055691185.1 of Crinia signifera. NCBI lineage: Eukaryota > Metazoa > Chordata > Amphibia > Anura > Myobatrachidae > Crinia > Crinia signifera. Next base: position 326,119,248 of record NC_139218.1, on the reverse strand, counting down.
ATCTGTGCTGCAAAATCCAAATATCACTCCTTCCCTTCTGAGTCCTGCCATGCACCCAAATGGTATTTTTTGGTCACATATGAGGCATTGCCGTACTCGGGAGAAATTGCGGCACAGATTTTGGGGTGCTTTGTCTCCTTCATTCCTTGTGAAACTGAAAAATTTTGAGCCAGAACTGCATTTTTGTGTAAAAAAATTTAATTTTTCATTTTCACAGCCCAGTTGTACCAAAATTGGTGAAACCCCTGGGGGTTTGAAATGTACACTATACCCCTAGATGAATTCCCTGAGGGGTGTAGTTTGCAAAATGGGGTCACTTGTGGGGGGGTTCCACTGTATTGGTGCTTCGGGGGTCTTGCTAATGCGACATAGCACCCACCATTCATTCCACCAGAATCTGTGCTGCAAAATCCAAATATCACTCCTTCCCTTCTGAGTCCTGCCATGCACCCAAATGGTATTTTTTGGTCACATATGAGGCATTGCCGTACTCGGGAGAAATTGCGGCACAGATTTTGGGGTGCTTTGTCTCCTTCATTCCTTGTGAAACTGAAAAATTTTGAGCCAGAACTGCATTTTTGTGTAAAAAAATTTAATTTTTCATTTTCACAGCCCAGTTGTACCAAAATTGGTGAAACCCCTGGGGGTTTGAAATGTACACTATACCCCTAAATGAATTCCCTGAGGGGTGTAGTTTGCAAAATGGGGTCACTTGTGGGGGGGTTCCACTGTATTGGTGCTTCGGGGGTCTTGCTAATGCGACATAGCACCCACCATTCATTCCACCAGAATCTGTGCTGCAAAATCCAAATATCACTCCTTCCCTTCTGAGTCCTGCCATGCACCCAAATGGTATTTTTTGGTCACATATGAGGCATTGCCGTACTCGGGAGAAATTGCGGCACAAATTTTGGGGTGCTTTGTCTCCTTCATTCCTTGTGAAAATGAAAAATTTTGAGCCAGAACTGCATTTTTGTGTAAAAAAATTTAATTTTTCATTTTCACAGCCCAGTTGTACCAAAATTGGTGAAACCCCTGGGGGTTTGAAATGTACACTATACCCCTAGATGAATTCCCTGAGGGGTGTAGTTTGCAAAATGGGGTCACTTGTGGGGGGGTTCCACTGTATTGGTGCTTCGGGGGTCTTGCTAATGCGACATAGCACCCACCATTCATTCCACCAGAATCTGTGCTGCAAAATCCAAATATCACTCCTTCCCTTCTGAGTCCTGCCATGCACCCAAATGGTATTTTTTGGTCACATATGAGGCATTGCCGTACTCGGGAGAAATTGCGGCACAGATTTTGGGGTGCTTTGTCTCCTTCATTCCTTGTGAAACTGAAAAATTTTGAGCCAGAACTGCATTTTTGTGTAAAAAAATTTAATTTTTCATTTTCACAGCCCAGTTGTACCAAAATTGGTGAAACCCCTGGGGGTTTGAAATGTACACTATACCCCTAGATGAATTCCCTGAGGGGTGTAGTTTGCAAAATGGGGTCACTTGTGGGGGGGTTCCACTGTATTGGTGCTTCGGGGGTCTTGCTAATGTGACATAGCACCCACCATTCATTCCACCAGAATCTGTGCTGCAAAATCCAAATATCACTCCTTCCCTTCTGAGTCCTGCCATTTTTTGGTCACATATGAGGCATTGCCGTACTCGGGAGAAATTGCGGCACAGATTTTGGGGTGCTTTGTCTCCTTCATTCCTTGTGAAAATGAAAAATTTTGAGCCAGAACTGCATTTTTGTGTAAAAAAATTTAATTTTTCATTTTCACAGCCCAGTTGTACCAAAATTGGTGAAACCCCTGGGGGTTTGAAATGTACTCTATACCCCTAGATGAATTCCCTGAGGGGTGTAGTTTGCAAAATGGGGTCACTTGTGGGGGGGTTCCACTGTATTGGTGCTTCGGGGGTCTTGCTAATGCGACATAGCACCCACCATTCATTCAACCAGAATCTGTGCTGCAAAATCCAAATATCACTCCTTCCCTTCTGAGTCCTGCCATGCACCCAAATGGTATTTTGTGGTCACATATGAGGCATTGCCGTACTCGGGAGAAATTGCGGCACAGATTTTGGGGTGCTTTGTCTCCTTCATTCCTTGTGAAAATGAAAAATTTTGAGCCAGAACTGCATTTTTGTGTAAAAAAATTTAATTTTTCATTTTCACAGCCCAGTTGTACCAAAATTGGTGAAACCCCTGGGGGTTTGAAATGTACACTATACCCCTAGATGAATTCCCTGAGGGGTGTAGTTTGCAAAATGGGGTCACTTGTGGGGGGGTTCCACTGTATTGGTGATTCGGGGGTCTTGCTAATGCGACATAGCACCCACCATTCATTCCACCAGAATCTGTGCTGCAAAATCCAAATATCACTCCTTCCCTTCTGAGTCCTGCCATGCACCCAAATGGTATTTTTTGGTCACATATGAGGCATTGCCGTACTCGGGAGAAATTGCGGCACAGATTTTGGGGTGCTTTGTCTCCTTCATTCCTTGTGAAACTGAAAAATTTTGAGCCAGAACTGCATTTTTGTGTAAAAAAATTTAATTTTTCATTTTCACAGCCCAGTTGTACCAAAATTGGTGAAACCCCTGGGGGTTTGAAATGTACACTATACCCCTAGATGAATTCCCTGAGGGGTGTAGTTTGCAAAATGGGGTCACTTGTGGGGGGTTCCACTGTATTGGTGCTTCGGGGGTCTTGCTAATGCGACATAGCACCCACCATTCATTCCACCAGAATCTGTGCTGCAAAATCCAAATATCACTCCTTCCCTTCTGAGTCCTGCCATTTTTTGGTCACATATGAGGCATTGCCGTACTCGGGAGAAATTGCGGCACAGATTTTGGGGTGCTTTGTCTCCTTCATTCCTTGTGAAAATGAAAAATTTTGAGCCAGAACTGCATTTTTGTGTAAAAAAATTTAATTTTTAATTTTCACAGCCCAGTTGTACCAAAATTGGTGAAACCCCTGGGGGTTTGAAATGTACACTATACCCCTAGATGAATTCCCTGAGGGGTGTAGTTTGCAAAATGGGGTCACTTGTGGGGGGTTCCACTGTATTGGTGCTTCGGGGGTCTTGCTAATGCGACATAGCACCCACCATTCATTCCACCAGAATCTGTGCTGCAAAATCCAAATATCACTCCTTCCCTTCTGAGTCCTGCCATGCACCCAAATGGTATTTTTTGGTCACATATGAGGCATTGCCGTACTCGGGAGAAATTGCGGCACAGATTTTGGGGTGCTTTGTCTCCTTCATTCCTTGTGAAACTGAAAAATTTTGAGCCAGAACTGCATTTTTGTGTAAAAAAATTTAATTTTTCATTTTCACAGCCCAGTTGTACCAAAATTGGTGAAACCCCTGGGGGTTTGAAATGTACACTATACCCCTAGATGAATTCCCTGAGGGGTGTAGTTTGCAAAATGGGGTCAATTGTGGGGGGGTTCCACTGTATTGGTGCTTCGGGGGTCTTGCTAATGCGACATAGCACCCACCATTCATTCCACCAGAATCTGTGCTGCAAAATCCAAATATCACTCCTTTCCTTCTGAGTCCTGCCATTTTTTGGTCACATATGAGGCATTGCCCTACTCGGGAGAAATTGCGGCACAGATTTTGGGGTGCTTTGTCTCCTTCATTCCTTGTGAAAATGAAAAATTTTGAGCCAGAACTGCATTTTTGTGTAAAAAAATGTAATTTTTCATTTTCACAGCCCAGTTGTACCAAAATTGGTGAAACCCCTGGGGGTTTGAAATGTACACTATACCCCTAGATGAATTCCCTGAGGGGTGTAGTTTGCAAAATGGGGTCACTTGTGGGGGGTTCCACTGTATTGGTGCTTCGGGGGTCTTGCTAATGCGACATAGCACCCACCATTCATTCCACCAGAATCTGTGCTGCAAAATCCAAATATCACTCCTTCCCTTCTGAGTCCTGCCATGCACCCAAATGGTATTTTTTGGTCACATATGAGGCATTGCCGTACTCGGGAGAAATTGCGGCACAGATTTTGGGGTGCTTTGTCTCCTTCATTCCTTGTGAAAATGAAAAATTTTGAGCCAGAACTGCATTTTTGTGTAAAAAAAATTTAATTTTTCATTTTCACAGCCCAGTTGTACCAAAATTGGTGAAACCCCTGGGGGTTTGAAATGTACACTATACCCCTAGATGAATTCCCTGAGGGGTGTAGTTTGCAAAATGGGGTCACTTGTGGGGGGGTTCCTAACTTTTAGCATCTTATGGTGCCTAGAAACCTACATGGTGCCTAAAAAATAATCTCATAAAAAGGAGGCTCCAAAATCAAGTAGGTGCTCCTTCTATTATGAAGCCTGTGGTTTGGTCAACGTGCACACTAGGGCCACATATAGGATATTTATGAAAACAAAAGAATTGGGGGAATCAATTTTTAGTCACATTTCTCTAGTAAAATCTACTGTGTTCCTTAGAAAAATGTATTAAAATTGAAAATATAGTTATTAACTATTTTGAGTGGTATGATTATTTGTCTCACAAGCAGAAAATTTAACATTTTGCAAATTGCAAAATTTTCATTTTTTTTACGACATTTTGGTATTTTTCACAAAAAAACACAGACTGTATTGACCAAAATTTACCACTAACTTGAAGTACAATGTGTCACGAGAAAACAATCTCAAAATCACTGGGATAAGTAAAAGCAAAAAAAAGTTATCCCCACTTAAGTGATACATGTCAGATTTGAAAAAAAGGGCTCTGTCAGGAAGGCAAAAACAGGCTGCGGCGGTAAGGGGTTAAAGGCATATATATTTTATTTATTTATTTACAGTTTCTTATATAGCTCAGCATATACTAACATAGACATAGGTAAATAATGTAGGTACAGATGGAGCAGCTCTTAATGAAGCTGCTCCTGGCGATGAAATCGGCAATCTCCACACTGCGCCAGCCGCTGTCCTCCGACAGAAGGGGGTGCGTGCGCACAAAGTGCTCGCACGCCCTGTTCTGTTGGAGCCCTCCGCCGGTCTCCAGCAGCTCCCACGCAGCTCCCCCCCAGTCTGTCCCCACTCCCTGCCCATCTCCCTGAAGCAGAGACGGACGGGGAAGCCGCTCCCCCGCCGCCTTGCTTGCACATCCCCATCAGATGGATCTCCTGTCCACCAGCCTGCTCCCACTCAGCAGATCTGGTGATCCCACCGACTGGCAGGTGCTCCATCTGTAGGAGGACCCTGCTCGCAAGTTTACAATCTATAGGGATTAGTCCTCTGTGTGATGTCACTAAACTCATTAGCATCAGTAGCCAGACAGATGACTAGGCAGCCATGCTTACAGCCCCTGAGTGCCTCAATGCCTTGGGGCTCCTCAACAAGACAGTCCTGATGGGATAACTTCAAAACCAGGTACATATCAGTTTAACATTTTGAAGTGATCTTCACACCGAAGACATCAATCAATATACCTGTACCAGGTTTCAATCAAATTTGACAAGGATTGAAGATTGTTAATGGTGAAAGCACATTTTTTTTTTTTTTGTTTTGCGCTACATTTAGGGAATTAGAGTACACATATTACACCCATATCACATTCTGCAGACAGAAGAGCAGATTTCTTCAACATCAAAAGTCAGTAAGAAAAGTGGTGTCTTTAATATGGATGGTCAGAGAAAGATCAGTTGCCGGATGTGCAATCCTAAATTAGTAGCTAAAATGTATTGCTATATGTTAGGGTGACCTCTAGTGGTTAGAACAGAAATGGCATGCTGGGGATTTACTTACTGTATCTATACTTTATCTAAGGCTGCATATACTGTACATTAAACCATGGGCTTGCTTCAGACCTGTTCACTAGGCAGCGTATATTCACTGCCTAGCGAGCAGGTAAATGCCACCCAGCTGAACGTCTGCCCTCCGAATCTCCTCACTAGCAAGCAAGTGGATGCATTCACTTACACATTTGCTCGCTTGTGACCGCACAGAAGAAAAATCATTCGATGGTCGTGCACCATCGAATGATTTTTTTTCCCTTCGCAAATAAAAGTAAGCCTAGACTTTTATTGTGACCTAAGATGGCCGAAATTGGGGCAGGCGCTGTCGTCATCTGACATCAGCCGCCCGCCCCAATCTGGCATGGACACGCCTCCATTCGGTACATCTTGTGTATCTATGGGCGCACCCACCATTTTGTGTGCTCACCAATACAAAGCTGGGCGGTCCCCTGCATCCACCCCCTGCGTCCGCCCCTTGTCCACCCATCCTGTAACAAACACCCCAGCAAGTATGGAACTCACTGAAGGGGTTCGGTCCCGGGGTTTGCACATGTGCATACCCTAACAATCGTCCAGGGTAGCGAATTTGGCCCGTGACAAGCTGGTCTGAATCACCCCCCAACTTTCATCCAATCCAATTGGTTGATTGGACTGACAATCTAGTACTGTATGGGAGCAAATCACAATCAGCAAGTTGCTCGCAAACCCAGTACCTAGGGGGTAATTCAGAGCTGATCGCACAGGTGCAAACTTGCACAGCAGCTTTTTATCATTGAACTGAGCATGGTTATGACACATTCTGTCAGGTGAGTGCTTGTGACTGATCAGCTGCATCCGGATGTGCCTGTTTTTCATCGCACCGCCAAGTAATTATCTGGCTACTCTAAGCCTGTGATGACTAGTGCCCAGGGTAAAAATCTTTTGATGGTGAGCCTGTTATGATGGAATTTGGACCTATTTGCTCGGCTGCGAATGGATGTGGAGCCATACACACCCATTTGCATAGCGAGCATATTAATACGCAAGATGGGATTTCACTTGAACAGGGCGATGGCTTGACTGAATGCTGGCTGCTGCGGATCTGCACCCGTGCGATCATGTACGAACAGCAGTTTTTGTCCATTTCCAAATTCTGGGAGCAAATAAGCTGAATGACAAATTACGTTTGCTCCCATTCAGTACCACATTTGTATTCTATCCAACCAACTAGTTGGACGGTTGGATGAAATGTGTATGACCAGCATAAGACAAGCAGTACACTAATGGTGGTTCAATAAAAATAAAAAATTCTGCAGTTTTTGATGAACTATAAGGAAAAATGTATAGAGAAAAAGAGACCCCTGAATACTACAGTAATATTATTTATTAAGTGTGGGCACCTGTTTCATGTTATTCAGTTGGTTACAGTACTGGGTCATTTTTGCATGCACCAGTCACAAGTTCCCCTCACCTGCTTCTGGCCATGACCCAATTGGTGTCCTTCAAACTGCATTGTGGATGCAGTATGCAGCTGTTTCACCTATGGTATAATGCAGACTGTTGAAGATATAGAGCACTGTTGTGCAGACTTCATATTGCTCCTCAACGGAGGCTTTATTCCCAGTACCAAAATGGCATGCATAGCAGCATTTCATCACTGTGGTACAACACCACAACAGGAAATTGTTTACCACTTCTAGAGAGACCTGCCATTATGTGCATTGCAAGGCTTTTGCAGTGATCCTGCTACCTGGCATACCTGGATTGGTAATCAAAGTAGACTAGAGGAATGATGAAGGGCATGGAAATTAAAGTTTAATAAAAAAAAAAATTGTGGATCCGTCTCAGGTTGCAGACCTGGGGCAGCTGCACTGGTGGTGCTTGGAGTCTTGCGGGCAGGATATACTGTAGTACCTGCGCATAGAGGATCCGACAGCGAGGTTTGTCTAAACACCCTAACAAGGGCACGGAGTCTAACTGCCCGGCGGTCTACATCAGTGACCCCCGCAAGGTCGCGGCCCCTTGTCAGAAGTACTCGCTTTATGTCATACAGGAAGCGGGATAACAGGAACGGCCGACTTGGCTTTAACACACTCAGGCAGCGGGATAACAGAAATGGCCGACTTGGCTTTAACGAACTCAGGCAGCAGGATAACAGAAGTGGCCGACTTGGTTTTAACGAACTCAGGCAGCGGGATAACAGAAATGGCCGACTTGGCTTTAATGAGGGTCAGGAACAGGGAAGCAGAATCCAGGACACAGGCAGGTCAGGAAATCCAGGAACGACTCACAGAACAAAGGTAGAGTTTCTGAGCAAGTGCTAGCAACTTAGAAGTTGCACCAGCATCATAGCCTGCAGCCTGCTGTGATTTATTAGCCCAGCCAGGCTGCCATAGGACAATTGTGCTTGACAGAGGGCTCAACACCCGCCCCTCTGTCAAATCACATGACAATCAAGATGGCTGCACCCAGTCACGAGACGGGCGCCGCACCACTGGCACCGCCGCCAATGCAGACAGGGACCCAGCTACCACCTGCCACCTCTCAAGCCTCGCCGGCCGGACCCCCGCAGACTGAACCCCCACAGGTTAGTAGCCGCGGCCGCCGCCCACTGCCGGGCGGCTCGTGACACTATGTACTTGAAACTTGTGTGGCTAGACCCATAACCTGTTGGGTCTAGATGATAATGATGATGTTTGGGGCAGTAAGGATGATGTAATTGTTAGCATTACTGCCTCACGGCACTGAGGTCATGGGTTCGATCCCCACCATGTCCCTAACTGTACAGAATTTGTATATTCTCCCCATACTTGTGTGGGTTTCCTTCGGGTACTATGGTATCCTCCCACAATCCAAAAATATACAGGTAGGCTAATTGGCTCCCAACATATTAACAGAATGTGTGTGTGTGTGTGTGTGTGTGTGTGTGTACATGTGGTAGGGAATAAAGATTGTAAGCTCCACTGGGGCAGGGACTGATGTGAATGTTCAAATATTGTCTGTAAATAATACATATAAATAATGATGTTTCTATAGACACCAGCAGATGTCCTAAATTTACAAACAGGCCAGTTGCTTAACCAGACGTGTAGTTTTATGAAAGTAAAACACATACAGACTTACTCACTCTTATATACTGAAATATGGAGTGGAGCTTGAGCAGAGTGGGGTGTCATACAACTCGACAGATGGTGCGGATTCGTAGAAACATAAAAAACATTTATGCACTTTTTTAAAACAATATTGTTACCTCAACCCTGATTTGATCCTTATTTATTTATAAGGATAACCGCATGTGTATCCCCTGCATTGCCTCCGAAACTTCAGCCATTGGACAGGGAAGCAATGTAACAAAGCAATGAGGAAGGCAAGTCAAGATGCTAGGTTGCACAGGGACAGGAATAAGCAGCATGAAAAACAAAGTAATAGTAACACTGTATATGTCATTGGTACGACCTCATCTAGAATATGGTGTCAAGTTCTGGAGGCCATATCTCCAGAAGGATATAAATACATTAGAAACCACACAAAGAAGGGCAACTAAAATGGTACATGGCCTACATCACAAAAAACTTACTCAGAAAGACTAAAAACTCTTAAAATGTATGGTTTGCAGCAGAAAAAGGAAAGGGGGACTTTCAAATAAATCAAGGATTTTAACAAGGTAGAGGAGGGAGGCATTTTTCAAAGGAAAAGTATTAGAACACGATGACATGCACCGACACTGGAGGAAGGTAGATTCAGGGGAAGCAAGGAAAAATTACTTCACAAAAAGGGTAGTGGAAAAGTAGAATAGCCTCCCATCACAGGGGCAAACGCAGGATTTCCAGAAGGGGGTTTACAGAGGGGCGGAGCAAAGCATGTAGATGGACACTTAGGTGACCCAGTATATGCCGGGTCAGTTAAAGTATTATAGATAGACCAAATGTATATAAATAATAATAATAATAAAAAAATATGTATATATATATATATATATGTATACATACATATACACACACACACACACACACACATATATATAAATAGACAAATTACAATAGAGGTCACTCACAAGATTTTCAAGCTGCACGGCAGCAGACTGGCAATAATTATCACAACTAACACAAGTAGTAGTGAGTCTCACTACTACTTGTGTTAGTTGTGATAATTATTGCCAGTCTGCCGCCGTGCAGCTTGAAAATCTTGTGAGTGACCTCTATTGTAATTTGTCTACATTTCCTGCCGCCGCGCATGGACAGAGGGACACCCAAGTCTTTGCTACATTTGGATTGAGTGCCAGGATTTCTTCCATATATATATATACAGGTACACCACCGATTTTCCGGCAACCGTTGATCCGGAACCTCTTTTAATCCGGACAATTTTGCTCTGTCCGGATTAAAAGAGTTTAACGGGCCTCTTTTAATCCGGACAAAGCAAACTTGTCCGGATTAAAAGAGGTCCGTTAAACTCTTTTAATCCAGACAGAGCAAAATTGTCCGGATTAAAAGAGGTCCATTAAACTCTTTTAATCCGGAACACTTTCTGCGCATGGGCGTAACACGCAATAGGCGCAAGTTTAATTGAGTAAAGCTTCTGCTGACACTGCAGGTGACACAGAAAGCATCATGGCGTCTGAGGTGAAATCAAGTGACACAGCGGGCAGCAGTGGGGGTGATATGTCGCCCAAGGTCCCGGCAAGTACCGCACATTGGCGGAACACACAACATGAGCAAGTTCCACTGGATACAGCTTCCAATAACTCTGCAGGTAACACAGCGGGCAGCAGTGGGGGCAATATGTCGTCCAAGGTCCCGGCAAGTACCGCACATGGGCGGAAGAGAAAGCATGTTCAAGTTCCACTGGATACAGCTTCCAATAACTCTGCAGGTGACACAGCAGGCAGCAGTGGGGGTGATATGTCGTCCAAGGTCCCGGCAAGTACCGCACATGGGCGGAAGAGAAAGCATGTTCAAGTGCCACTGGTTACAGCTTCCAAGCACACTGCAGGTGACACAGCAGGCAGCAGTGGGGGTGATATGGCGGCCAAGGTCCCAGCAAGTACCGCACATGGGCGGAAGAGAAAGCATGTTCAAGTGCCACTGATTACAGCTTCCAAGCACACTGCAGGTGACACAGCAGGCAGCAGTGGGGGTCATATTGCGGCCAAGGTCACAGCAAGTACCGCACATGGGCAGAAGAGAAAGCATGTTCAAGTGCCACTGGGTACAGCTTCCAAGCACACTGCAGGTGACACAGCGGGCAGCAGTGGGGGTGATATGTCGTCCAAGGCCCAGGCAAGTACCGCACATGGGCGGAAGAGAAAGCATGTTCAAATGCCACTGATTACAGCTTCAAAGCACACTGCAGGTGACACAGCAGGCAGCAGTGGGGGTCATATGGTGGCCAAGGTCCCAGCAAGTACCGCACATGGGCAGAAGAGAAAGCATGTTCAAGTGCCACTGGGTACAGCTTCCAAGCACACTGCAGGTGACACAGCAGGCAGCAGTGGGGGTCATATTGCGGCCAAGGTCCCAGCAAGTACCGCACATGGGCGGAACACACAGCATGAGCAAGTGCCACTGGGTACAGCTTCCAAGCACACTGCAGGTGACACAGCAGGCAGCAGTGGGGCTGTTATGGCATCCCCAGACAGTTCAAGTGACAGTAATGCTGCTAGGCCTTCCAAGAACAGTCGTGATACAGGTATAAAGCGTAAACACAAGTCTATATCGGTGCAGGCAAAAGTTGAGATATTACAAAAACTTGACCGTGGTGTGTCAGTGAAGAAGCTGTGTGATACATACAGTCTTGGTTCCTCAACAGTGTATGACATCAAAAAGCAAAGGGAGAAAATATTGCAGTTCTTTGCAGAAAGTGAATCGAAGAAGCAAATGAGCATTCGCAAAACTATGAAAACTGGTAAAAGCACTGAGCATGATCGAGTGATGCTGGAATGGTTTCAACAACGTCGGAGTGATGGTGTAGACTTGTCGGGCATCATGGTACAGGAACAAGCTAAGTTGTTCCATAAAGCACTAAACCTTGACTATGAGTGTGATTACAGTGAAGGATGGCTGCATAGGTTTAAGACACGTCACGGAATTTCGATGCGTAAAGTGTGTGGAGAAAAACGGTCTGCAGACCATGAAGCAGCTGAAGAGTATGTGGTTGAGTTTGCAAAGCTTGTGTCTGACAAAAACCTCACCCCCCAGCAAGTTTATAATGCGGATGAAACTGCACTTTATTGGAGATGCACTCCTAGGAAAACTTTATCAATGGAGGATGAAGAAGCCCCCACAGGGTTTAAACAATCTAAGGACAGAGTTACTGTCTTAGGCTGCTCCAATGCTGCTGGAACTCACCGATGTAAGCCACTAGTGATCGGAAAAAGTAAATGCCCTAGGGCTTTAAAAGGTGTTAAAGTGTATCCTGTAATTTATCGCGCAAATAAAAATGGATGGATTACCACTGAGTTAATGCTAGAGTGATTTACAAAGTATTTTGTGGCAGAAGCCAGAGCACACTGCACATCTGTAGGCCTAGCAGAGGACTGCAAAATTCTTCTTCTCCTGGACAACTGTTCAGCTCACCCTAGTGCTGAACTGCTGCGCAAAAATAATGTTTTTACAGCATACTTACCACCAAACTGTACATCGCTTATCCAACCACAAGATCAAGGAATATTGCGCTCTATGAAGGCCAATTATCGCACACTTTTCATGAAACACATGCTAGATGTGGTGAATTCAGGAAAGCCTATTCAGTCATTTATCAAAGACTTTAACATGAAAGATGTTCTTTGGTTTGTTGCTAGTGCTTGGGAAAATGTAAATTCATTAACACTAAAGAATGGATGGCATAAGTTGTGGCCTGCCATGGTGTTTGAAAATGCACCTGATGAAGATCAAAGTATTGCCTTCACGGGATTTCGTGGAGCACATAACATGATAAAGAATGTGTTCTTGATTTACTTGAATATGCAAAAAGATGTACAGGTACTGGAACTGCTGCCAACGATCTATCAAGTAGGCTGAACGAAGAAAACCTAGCAGAGTGGATGGAGGTTGACGTTGAAATACCTGTTGTACGTCACTGTACTGACTCTGAAATAATAGATATGGTTTTGAATCCTGAAAAAATCATTGAAAGTGATGATGGTGGGAGTGAAGAGGATGTAATTGAAATCCCCACTAGTATTGACAAACTGATTGAGATGACAAGTGAGCTAATCAAAGGACTAGAACAACGTAACTTTGTGACAGCACAAGAACTAATGCATTTTCAATTGATGAAAGAAAAACTGTACAGGGAAAGGTCAAAACTTATGAAACAACCTCAACTTGATGTCGTGTTTAAGAAGCTATGTAAGAATGTGCCTCTGAGCAGAACCAGTACTGTAGCATCTCCAATTCCTTCAACTTCTACAACAGGTCCCTGTTCCCCAGGCATCCCAGATGTGACTGTCCCACCTGAAATACTTCAAGTCCAAGATGATGAATAGATTGGAGGGGGATTTGGACTGTGGGAGGTTTTCAGTAAGTTATACGAGTTGGGATGTGGAAGATTTAGAGTTGGGCTGTGGAAGGTTTAGAGGTGGGCTGTGGAAGGTTTAGAGGTGGGCTGTGGAAGGTTTAGAGGAGGGCTGTGGAAGGTTTAGAGGTGGGCTGTGGAAGGTTTAGAGGAGGGCTGTGGAAGGTTTACAGTAAGTGTGGAAGGTTTGCAGTAAGTGATAAGAGGTGGGCTGTGGAAGGTTTAGAGGTGGGCTGTGGAAGGTTTAGAGGAGGGCTGTGGAAGGTTTACAGTAAGTGTGGAAGGTTTGCAGTAAGTGATAAGAGGTGGGCTGTGGACGGTTTAGAGGTGGGCTGTGGAAGGTTTAGAGGTGGGCTGTGGAAGGTTTAGAGGAGGGCTGTGGAAGGTTTACAGTAAGTGTGGAAGGTTTGCAGTAAGTGATAAGAGGTGGGCTGTGGAAGGTTTAGAGGTGGGCTGTGGAAGGTTTAGAGGAGGGCTGTGGAAGGTTTACAGTAAGTGTGGAAGGTTTGCAGTAAGTGATAAGAGGTGGGCTGTGGAAGGTTTAGAGGTGGGCTGTGGAAGGTTTAGAGGTGGGCTGTGGAAGGTTTAGAGGAGGGCTGTGGAAGGTTTACAGTAAGTGTGGAAGGTTTGCAGTAAGTGATAAGAGGTGGGCTGTGGAAGGTTTAGAGGTGGGCTGTGGAAGGTTTACAGTAAGTGTGGAAGGTTTGCAGTAAGTGATAAGAGGTGGGCTGTGGAAGGTTTAGAGGTGGGCTGTGGAAGGTTTAGAGGTGGGCTGTGGAAGGTTTAGAGGAGGGCTGTGGAAGGTTTACAGTAAGTGTGGAAGGTTTGCAGTAAGTGATAAGAGGTGGGCTGTGGAAGGTTTAGAGGTGGGCTGTGGAAGGTTTACAGTAAGTGTGGAAGGTTTGCAGTAAGTGATAAGAGGTGGGCTGTGGAAGGTTTAGAGGTGGGCTGTGGAAGGTTTACAGTAAGTGTGGAAGGTTTACAGTAAGTGATAAGAGGTGGGCTGTGGAAGGTTTAGAGGTGGGCTGTGGAAGGTTTACAGTAAGGGTGGAAGGTTTACAGTAAGTGATAAGAGGTGGGCTGTGGAAGGTTTAGAGGTGGGCTGTGGAAGGTTTAGAGGTGGGCTGTGGAAGGTTTAGAGTTCAGCTGTGGAGGTACGTACATATGGCGTAGTGGATGTTTGGGGGGTTACAGTTACTGTCATGCTGTAGGAGGTTTAGAGTACAGGTACTGTACCTGTAGTGACTTTAATTCATACTGCACTTTGGGCCTTATTCTAGTTCACTCTTTCTGACAAAATCCTTCTTAGATGGACAGAACCATGTGCACTGCAGGGGGGCAGATGTAACATGTGCATAGAGAATTATGTTTGGGTGAGTTATTTTGTTTCTGTGCAGGGAAGATACTGACTGCTTTATTTTTACAATACAATATAGATCTCATATTGAAGTAAAACCCCACCCAAATCTAATTCTCTCTGCACATGTTACATCTGCCCCACCTGCAGTGCACATGGTTCTGTCCATCTAAGAAGGATTTTGTCAGAAAGAGTGAACTTGAATAAGGCCCTTACTGTGTTTGTTCAAAATGTACTTGATACCTGATTTGGTTGTACAGCACGTACTACACTGTAATAAACAGTTTTGCATACTCTACTGTGTTTATTCATTCATTAATATTATGCTGTTGCATATACTTTACTAATTATTGCTTTAGAAATGTGATGAAGGTGTTAAATCACTAAAAAACTAGTCATCCATGAAACCTTCGATAATCCGGAAAAATCGATAATCCGGAACGGCACTGGAACCGATGATGCCGGAAAATCGGTGGTGTACCTGTATATATATATATATATATATATATATATATATATATATATATATATATATATATATATATATATACATACACATATATACTATATACATACAGGGGTGTCAAAAGCAGTGTAGACCCCTGGGTATAGCAATGTATTGGAGCCCCTACCGATCCTCCAGCGGTAGGGGTGGGGGAAGCTTTGATGTCTCGCGGGTGGTAGGGGGTATTATATCAACCGCTCAGCATGTAGGGCCTGGATCAGTAATTTCCACTAATTACCCCTTTATTGCACAGATGGTGGGAGATTGGGTGGGAGAAGGGGGCATTGGGCTGAATGAAGGGGCCCTGATACATAACTTCCAGGATAGTAGAGGATGTTTAATATGCAGTGGAGGGGTGTATAGTGGAGTGGGCTTATTATTCATAATTTTCTGCTGGGAGGACAGCTTGCTTGAATGCAGATATCTCCAGGTCCCGGAAATAGATTTCTTAGATTTTAATGGAATCAAAAACTAGAGAATCCCACTGTCCCCACTCAGTTCCAAGAACACTTGCCCTGTGAGTCAAATGTTGAAACTAGTACATTTAATTACTACAGTTTTATCTAGATAAGTCACAAAGCAATTGAGTGAATGCACAAAATGTGAATCCAGTGCAATGACAGAAATGCAGTGGCAAAGAAAAATCAGAATGATTGTTACAGATTTCTGCAGAAAAGATTGTTGGTATATCAATTCAGGTGCAGCAAGGCATTTCTGCTGCAATGTGGAGTGTTTCACCACATTAACAAAATGTTATCCTATCACAATCAAGGCAATTGGAAATCAAATACTTACAGCCACTCAAAAATTATAGCTAAATTGAAGCCCACTTGAGCGCTGGGGCAAGGAAAAAAGTTACAGAGATCCACGTGCTATATGTACCAGAAATGGAAGCAACTCTTATAGCCAGTAGTGTCATAGAACAGAAAGTACACAGAGTTTACTTAGGTATCATTGATACAAAAATCTGTCACTCATTGATTATAAACGACTGGACACAGCACGGTCACTGGAACACTGGCATAGAAGATTTGGTTACCTTGTATATGACAGCTACAGAATGGGATTGGCACAGGAATGTCAGTGACGACACAGTGAAACACCTTAAGTGAGAGTTACATAGCAGGAAAATATGAGTCCTGCCATGCACCCAAATGGTATTTTTTGGTCACATATGAGGCATTGCCGTACTCGGGAGAAATTGCGGCACAGATTTTGGGGTGCTTTGTCTCCTTCATTCCTTGTGAAAATGAAAAATTTTGAGCCAGAACTGCATTTTTGTGTAAAAAAAATTTAATTTTTCATTTTCACAGCCCAGTTGTACCAAAATTGGTGAAACCCCTGGGGGTTTGAAATGTACACTATACCCCTAGATGAATTCCCTGAGGGGTGTAGTTTGCAAAATGGGGTCACTTGTGGGGGGGTTCCTAACTTTTAGCATCTTATGGTGCCTAGAAACCTACATGGTGCCTAAAAAATAATCTCATAAAAAGGAGGCTCCAAAATCAAGTAGGTGCTCCTTCTATTATGAAGCCTGTGGTTTGGTCAACGTGCACACTAGGGCCACATATAGGATATTTATGAAAACAAAAGAATTGGGGGAATCAATTTTTAGTCACATTTCTCTAGTAAAATCTACTGTGTTCCTTAGAAAAATGTATTAAAATTGAAAATATAGTTATTAACTATTTTGAGTGGTATGATTATTTGTCTCACAAGCAGAAAATTTAACATTTTGCAAATTGCAAAATTTTCATTTTTTTTACGACATTTTGGTATTTTTCACAAAAAAACACAGACTGTATTGACCAAAATTTACCACTAACTTGAAGTACAATGTGTCACGAGAAAACAATCTCAAAATCACTGGGATAAGTAAAAGCAAAAAAAAGTTATCCCCACTTAAGTGATACATGTCAGATTTGAAAAAAAGGGCTCTGTCAGGAAGGCAAAAACAGGCTGCGGCGGTAAGGGGTTAAAGGCATATATATTTTATTTATTTATTTACAGTTTCTTATATAGCTCAGCATATACTAACATAGACATAGGTAAATAATGTAGGTACAGATGGAGCAGCTCTTAATGAAGCTGCTCCTGGCGATGAAATCGGCAATCTCCACACTGCGCCAGCCGCTGTCCTCCGACAGAAGGGGGTGCGTGCGCACAAAGTGCTCGCACGCCCTGTTCTGTTGGAGCCCTCCGCCGGTCTCCAGCAGCTCCCACGCAGCTCCCCCCCAGTCTGTCCCCACTCCCTGCCCATCTCCCTGAAGCAGAGACGGACGGGGAAGCCGCTCCCCCGCCGCCTTGCTTGCACATCCCCATCAGATGGATCTCCTGTCCACCAGCCTGCTCCCACTCAGCAGATCTGGTGATCCCACCGACTGGCAGGTGCTCCATCTGTAGGAGGACCCTGCTCGCAAGTTTACAATCTATAGGGATTAGTCCTCTGTGTGATGTCACTAAACTCATTAGCATCAGTAGCCAGACAGATGACTAGGCAGCCATGCTTACAGCCCCTGAGTGCCTCAATGCCTTGGGGCTCCTCAACAAGACAGTCCTGATGGGATAACTTCAAAACCAGGTACAT
Organism: Crinia signifera; assembly: GCF_055691185.1. NCBI lineage: Eukaryota > Metazoa > Chordata > Amphibia > Anura > Myobatrachidae > Crinia > Crinia signifera. The sequence goes on along the minus strand of NC_139218.1, from coordinate 326,101,552 downwards.
ATCAGTTTAACATTTTGAAGTGATCTTCACACCGAAGACATCAATCAATATACCTGTACCAGGTTTCAATCAAATTTGACAAGGATTGAAGATTGTTAATGGTGAAAGCACATTTTTTTTTTTTTTGTTTTGCGCTACATTTAGGGAATTAGAGTACACATATTACACCCATATCACATTCTGCAGACAGAAGAGCAGATTTCTTCAACATCAAAAGTCAGTAAGAAAAGTGGTGTCTTTAATATGGATGGTCAGAGAAAGATCAGTTGCCGGATGTGCAATCCTAAATTAGTAGCTAAAATGTATTGCTATATGTTAGGGTGACCTCTAGTGGTTAGAACAGAAATGGCATGCTGGGGATTTACTTACTGTATCTATACTTTATCTAAGGCTGCATATACTGTACATTAAACCATGGGCTTGCTTCAGACCTGTTCACTAGGCAGCGTATATTCACTGCCTAGCGAGCAGGTAAATGCCACCCAGCTGAACGTCTGCCCTCCGAATCTCCTCACTAGCAAGCAAGTGGATGCATTCACTTACACATTTGCTCGCTTGTGACCGCACAGAAGAAAAATCATTCGATGGTCGTGCACCATCGAATGATTTTTTTTCCCTTCGCAAATAAAAGTAAGCCTAGACTTTTATTGTGACCTAAGATGGCCGAAATTGGGGCAGGCGCTGTCGTCATCTGACATCAGCCGCCCGCCCCAATCTGGCATGGACACGCCTCCATTCGGTACATCTTGTGTATCTATGGGCGCACCCACCATTTTGTGTGCTCACCAATACAAAGCTGGGCGGTCCCCTGCATCCACCCCCTGCGTCCGCCCCTTGTCCACCCATCCTGTAACAAACACCCCAGCAAGTATGGAACTCACTGAAGGGGTTCGGTCCCGGGGTTTGCACATGTGCATACCCTAACAATCGTCCAGGGTAGCGAATTTGGCCCGTGACAAGCTGGTCTGAATCACCCCCCAACTTTCATCCAATCCAATTGGTTGATTGGACTGACAATCTAGTACTGTATGGGAGCAAATCACAATCAGCAAGTTGCTCGCAAACCCAGTACCTAGGGGGTAATTCAGAGCTGATCGCACAGGTGCAAACTTGCACAGCAGCTTTTTATCATTGAACTGAGCATGGTTATGACACATTCTGTCAGGTGAGTGCTTGTGACTGATCAGCTGCATCCGGATGTGCCTGTTTTTCATCGCACCGCCAAGTAATTATCTGGCTACTCTAAGCCTGTGATGACTAGTGCCCAGGGTAAAAATCTTTTGATGGTGAGCCTGTTATGATGGAATTTGGACCTATTTGCTCGGCTGCGAATGGATGTGGAGCCATACACACCCATTTGCATAGCGAGCATATTAATACGCAAGATGGGATTTCACTTGAACAGGGCGATGGCTTGACTGAATGCTGGCTGCTGCGGATCTGCACCCGTGCGATCATGTACGAACAGCAGTTTTTGTCCATTTCCAAATTCTGGGAGCAAATAAGCTGAATGACAAATTACGTTTGCTCCCATTCAGTACCACATTTGTATTCTATCCAACCAACTAGTTGGACGGTTGGATGAAATGTGTATGACCAGCATAAGACAAGCAGTACACTAATGGTGGTTCAATAAAAATAAAAAATTCTGCAGTTTTTGATGAACTATAAGGAAAAATGTATAGAGAAAAAGAGACCCCTGAATACTACAGTAATATTATTTATTAAGTGTGGGCACCTGTTTCATGTTATTCAGTTGGTTACAGTACTGGGTCATTTTTGCATGCACCAGTCACAAGTTCCCCTCACCTGCTTCTGGCCATGACCCAATTGGTGTCCTTCAAACTGCATTGTGGATGCAGTATGCAGCTGTTTCACCTATGGTATAATGCAGACTGTTGAAGATATAGAGCACTGTTGTGCAGACTTCATATTGCTCCTCAACGGAGGCTTTATTCCCAGTACCAAAATGGCATGCATAGCAGCATTTCATCACTGTGGTACAACACCACAACAGGAAATTGTTTACCACTTCTAGAGAGACCTGCCATTATGTGCATTGCAAGGCTTTTGCAGTGATCCTGCTACCTGGCATACCTGGATTGGTAATCAAAGTAGACTAGAGGAATGATGAAGGGCATGGAAATTAAAGTTTAATAAAAAAAAAAATTGTGGATCCGTCTCAGGTTGCAGACCTGGGGCAGCTGCACTGGTGGTGCTTGGAGTCTTGCGGGCAGGATATACTGTAGTACCTGCGCATAGAGGATCCGACAGCGAGGTTTGTCTAAACACCCTAACAAGGGCACGGAGTCTAACTGCCCGGCGGTCTACATCAGTGACCCCCGCAAGGTCGCGGCCCCTTGTCAGAAGTACTCGCTTTATGTCATACAGGAAGCGGGATAACAGGAACGGCCGACTTGGCTTTAACACACTCAGGCAGCGGGATAACAGAAATGGCCGACTTGGCTTTAACGAACTCAGGCAGCAGGATAACAGAAGTGGCCGACTTGGTTTTAACGAACTCAGGCAGCGGGATAACAGAAATGGCCGACTTGGCTTTAATGAGGGTCAGGAACAGGGAAGCAGAATCCAGGACACAGGCAGGTCAGGAAATCCAGGAACGACTCACAGAACAAAGGTAGAGTTTCTGAGCAAGTGCTAGCAACTTAGAAGTTGCACCAGCATCATAGCCTGCAGCCTGCTGTGATTTATTAGCCCAGCCAGGCTGCCATAGGACAATTGTGCTTGACAGAGGGCTCAACACCCGCCCCTCTGTCAAATCACATGACAATCAAGATGGCTGCACCCAGTCACGAGACGGGCGCCGCACCACTGGCACCGCCGCCAATGCAGACAGGGACCCAGCTACCACCTGCCACCTCTCAAGCCTCGCCGGCCGGACCCCCGCAGACTGAACCCCCACAGGTTAGTAGCCGCGGCCGCCGCCCACTGCCGGGCGGCTCGTGACACTATGTACTTGAAACTTGTGTGGCTAGACCCATAACCTGTTGGGTCTAGATGATAATGATGATGTTTGGGGCAGTAAGGATGATGTAATTGTTAGCATTACTGCCTCACGGCACTGAGGTCATGGGTTCGATCCCCACCATGTCCCTAACTGTACAGAATTTGTATATTCTCCCCATACTTGTGTGGGTTTCCTTCGGGTACTATGGTATCCTCCCACAATCCAAAAATATACAGGTAGGCTAATTGGCTCCCAACATATTAACAGAATGTGTGTGTGTGTGTGTGTGTGTGTGTGTGTGTACATGTGGTAGGGAATAAAGATTGTAAGCTCCACTGGGGCAGGGACTGATGTGAATGTTCAAATATTGTCTGTAAATAATACATATAAATAATGATGTTTCTATAGACACCAGCAGATGTCCTAAATTTACAAACAGGCCAGTTGCTTAACCAGACATGTAGTTTTATGAAAGTAAAACACATACAGACTTACTCACTCTTATATACTGAAATATGGAGTGGAGCTTGAGCAGAGTGGGGTGTCATACAACTCGACAGATGGTGCGGATTCGTAGAAACATAAAAAACATTTATGCACTTTTTTAAAACAATATTGTTACCTCAACCCTGATTTGATCCTTATTTATTTATAAGGATAACCGCATGTGTATCCCCTGCATTGCCTCCGAAACTTCAGCCATTGGACAGGGAAGCAATGTAACAAAGCAATGAGGAAGGCAAGTCAAGATGCTAGGTTGCACAGGGACAGGAATAAGCAGCATGAAAAACAAAGTAATAGTAACACTGTATATGTCATTGGTACGACCTCATCTAGAATATGGTGTCAAGTTCTGGAGGCCATATCTCCAGAAGGATATAAATACATTAGAAACCACACAAAGAAGGGCAACTAAAATGGTACATGGCCTACATCACAAAAAACTTACTCAGAAAGACTAAAAACTCTTAAAATGTATGGTTTGCAGCAGAAAAAGGAAAGGGGGACTTTCAAATAAATCAAGGATTTTAACAAGGTAGAGGAGGGAGGCATTTTTCAAAGGAAAAGTATTAGAACACGATGACATGCACCGACACTGGAGGAAGGTAGATTCAGGGGAAGCAAGGAAAAATTACTTCACAAAAAGGGTAGTGGAAAAGTAGAATAGCCTCCCATCACAGGGGCAAACGCAGGATTTCCAGAAGGGGGTTTACAGAGGGGCGGAGCAAAGCATGTAGATGGACACTTAGGTGACCCAGTATATGCCGGGTCAGTTAAAGTATTATAGATAGACCAAATGTATATAAATAATAATAATAATAAAAAAATATGTATATATATATATATATATGTATACATACATATACACACACACACACACACACACATATATATAAATAGACAAATTACAATAGAGGTCACTCACAAGATTTTCAAGCTGCACGGCAGCAGACTGGCAATAATTATCACAACTAACACAAGTAGTAGTGAGTCTCACTACTACTTGTGTTAGTTGTGATAATTATTGCCAGTCTGCCGCCGTGCAGCTTGAAAATCTTGTGAGTGACCTCTATTGTAATTTGTCTACATTTCCTGCCGCCGCGCATGGACAGAGGGACACCCAAGTCTTTGCTACATTTGGATTGAGTGCCAGGATTTCTTCCATATATATATATACAGGTACACCACCGATTTTCCGGCAACCGTTGATCCGGAACCTCTTTTAATCCGGACAATTTTGCTCTGTCCGGATTAAAAGAGTTTAACGGGCCTCTTTTAATCCGGACAAAGCAAACTTGTCCGGATTAAAAGAGGTCCGTTAAACTCTTTTAATCCAGACAGAGCAAAATTGTCCGGATTAAAAGAGGTCCATTAAACTCTTTTAATCCGGAACACTTTCTGCGCATGGGCGTAACACGCAATAGGCGCAAGTTTAATTGAGTAAAGCTTCTGCTGACACTGCAGGTGACACAGAAAGCATCATGGCGTCTGAGGTGAAATCAAGTGACACAGCGGGCAGCAGTGGGGGTGATATGTCGCCCAAGGTCCCGGCAAGTACCGCACATTGGCGGAACACACAACATGAGCAAGTTCCACTGGATACAGCTTCCAATAACTCTGCAGGTAACACAGCGGGCAGCAGTGGGGGCAATATGTCGTCCAAGGTCCCGGCAAGTACCGCACATGGGCGGAAGAGAAAGCATGTTCAAGTTCCACTGGATACAGCTTCCAATAACTCTGCAGGTGACACAGCAGGCAGCAGTGGGGGTGATATGTCGTCCAAGGTCCCGGCAAGTACCGCACATGGGCGGAAGAGAAAGCATGTTCAAGTGCCACTGGTTACAGCTTCCAAGCACACTGCAGGTGACACAGCAGGCAGCAGTGGGGGTGATATGGCGGCCAAGGTCCCAGCAAGTACCGCACATGGGCGGAAGAGAAAGCATGTTCAAGTGCCACTGATTACAGCTTCCAAGCACACTGCAGGTGACACAGCAGGCAGCAGTGGGGGTCATATTGCGGCCAAGGTCACAGCAAGTACCGCACATGGGCAGAAGAGAAAGCATGTTCAAGTGCCACTGGGTACAGCTTCCAAGCACACTGCAGGTGACACAGCGGGCAGCAGTGGGGGTGATATGTCGTCCAAGGCCCAGGCAAGTACCGCACATGGGCGGAAGAGAAAGCATGTTCAAATGCCACTGATTACAGCTTCAAAGCACACTGCAGGTGACACAGCAGGCAGCAGTGGGGGTCATATGGTGGCCAAGGTCCCAGCAAGTACCGCACATGGGCAGAAGAGAAAGCATGTTCAAGTGCCACTGGGTACAGCTTCCAAGCACACTGCAGGTGACACAGCAGGCAGCAGTGGGGGTCATATTGCGGCCAAGGTCCCAGCAAGTACCGCACATGGGCGGAACACACAGCATGAGCAAGTGCCACTGGGTACAGCTTCCAAGCACACTGCAGGTGACACAGCAGGCAGCAGTGGGGCTGTTATGGCATCCCCAGACAGTTCAAGTGACAGTAATGCTGCTAGGCCTTCCAAGAACAGTCGTGATACAGGTATAAAGCGTAAACACAAGTCTATATCGGTGCAGGCAAAAGTTGAGATATTACAAAAACTTGACCGTGGTGTGTCAGTGAAGAAGCTGTGTGATACATACAGTCTTGGTTCCTCAACAGTGTATGACATCAAAAAGCAAAGGGAGAAAATATTGCAGTTCTTTGCAGAAAGTGAATCGAAGAAGCAAATGAGCATTCGCAAAACTATGAAAACTGGTAAAAGCACTGAGCATGATCGAGTGATGCTGGAATGGTTTCAACAACGTCGGAGTGATGGTGTAGACTTGTCGGGCATCATGGTACAGGAACAAGCTAAGTTGTTCCATAAAGCACTAAACCTTGACTATGAGTGTGATTACAGTGAAGGATGGCTGCATAGGTTTAAGACACGTCACGGAATTTCGATGCGTAAAGTGTGTGGAGAAAAACGGTCTGCAGACCATGAAGCAGCTGAAGAGTATGTGGTTGAGTTTGCAAAGCTTGTGTCTGACAAAAACCTCACCCCCCAGCAAGTTTATAATGCGGATGAAACTGCACTTTATTGGAGATGCACTCCTAGGAAAACTTTATCAATGGAGGATGAAGAAGCCCCCACAGGGTTTAAACAATCTAAGGACAGAGTTACTGTCTTAGGCTGCTCCAATGCTGCTGGAACTCACCGATGTAAGCCACTAGTGATCGGAAAAAGTAAATGCCCTAGGGCTTTAAAAGGTGTTAAAGTGTATCCTGTAATTTATCGCGCAAATAAAAATGGATGGATTACCACTGAGTTAATGCTAGAGTGATTTACAAAGTATTTTGTGGCAGAAGCCAGAGCACACTGCACATCTGTAGGCCTAGCAGAGGACTGCAAAATTCTTCTTCTCCTGGACAACTGTTCAGCTCACCCTAGTGCTGAACTGCTGCGCAAAAATAATGTTTTTACAGCATACTTACCACCAAACTGTACATCGCTTATCCAACCACAAGATCAAGGAATATTGCGCTCTATGAAGGCCAATTATCGCACACTTTTCATGAAACACATGCTAGATGTGGTGAATTCAGGAAAGCCTATTCAGTCATTTATCAAAGACTTTAACATGAAAGATGTTCTTTGGTTTGTTGCTAGTGCTTGGGAAAATGTAAATTCATTAACACTAAAGAATGGATGGCATAAGTTGTGGCCTGCCATGGTGTTTGAAAATGCACCTGATGAAGATCAAAGTATTGCCTTCACGGGATTTCGTGGAGCACATAACATGATAAAGAATGTGTTCTTGATTTACTTGAATATGCAAAAAGATGTACAGGTACTGGAACTGCTGCCAACGATCTATCAAGTAGGCTGAACGAAGAAAACCTAGCAGAGTGGATGGAGGTTGACGTTGAAATACCTGTTGTACGTCACTGTACTGACTCTGAAATAATAGATATGGTTTTGAATCCTGAAAAAATCATTGAAAGTGATGATGGTGGGAGTGAAGAGGATGTAATTGAAATCCCCACTAGTATTGACAAACTGATTGAGATGACAAGTGAGCTAATCAAAGGACTAGAACAACGTAACTTTGTGACAGCACAAGAACTAATGCATTTTCAATTGATGAAAGAAAAACTGTACAGGGAAAGGTCAAAACTTATGAAACAACCTCAACTTGATGTCGTGTTTAAGAAGCTATGTAAGAATGTGCCTCTGAGCAGAACCAGTACTGTAGCATCTCCAATTCCTTCAACTTCTACAACAGGTCCCTGTTCCCCAGGCATCCCAGATGTGACTGTCCCACCTGAAATACTTCAAGTCCAAGATGATGAATAGATTGGAGGGGGATTTGGACTGTGGGAGGTTTTCAGTAAGTTATACGAGTTGGGATGTGGAAGATTTAGAGTTGGGCTGTGGAAGGTTTAGAGGTGGGCTGTGGAAGGTTTAGAGGTGGGCTGTGGAAGGTTTAGAGGAGGGCTGTGGAAGGTTTAGAGGTGGGCTGTGGAAGGTTTAGAGGAGGGCTGTGGAAGGTTTACAGTAAGTGTGGAAGGTTTGCAGTAAGTGATAAGAGGTGGGCTGTGGAAGGTTTAGAGGTGGGCTGTGGAAGGTTTAGAGGAGGGCTGTGGAAGGTTTACAGTAAGTGTGGAAGGTTTGCAGTAAGTGATAAGAGGTGGGCTGTGGACGGTTTAGAGGTGGGCTGTGGAAGGTTTAGAGGTGGGCTGTGGAAGGTTTAGAGGAGGGCTGTGGAAGGTTTACAGTAAGTGTGGAAGGTTTGCAGTAAGTGATAAGAGGTGGGCTGTGGAAGGTTTAGAGGTGGGCTGTGGAAGGTTTAGAGGAGGGCTGTGGAAGGTTTACAGTAAGTGTGGAAGGTTTGCAGTAAGTGATAAGAGGTGGGCTGTGGAAGGTTTAGAGGTGGGCTGTGGAAGGTTTAGAGGTGGGCTGTGGAAGGTTTAGAGGAGGGCTGTGGAAGGTTTACAGTAAGTGTGGAAGGTTTGCAGTAAGTGATAAGAGGTGGGCTGTGGAAGGTTTAGAGGTGGGCTGTGGAAGGTTTACAGTAAGTGTGGAAGGTTTGCAGTAAGTGATAAGAGGTGGGCTGTGGAAGGTTTAGAGGTGGGCTGTGGAAGGTTTAGAGGTGGGCTGTGGAAGGTTTAGAGGAGGGCTGTGGAAGGTTTACAGTAAGTGTGGAAGGTTTGCAGTAAGTGATAAGAGGTGGGCTGTGGAAGGTTTAGAGGTGGGCTGTGGAAGGTTTACAGTAAGTGTGGAAGGTTTGCAGTAAGTGATAAGAGGTGGGCTGTGGAAGGTTTAGAGGTGGGCTGTGGAAGGTTTACAGTAAGTGTGGAAGGTTTACAGTAAGTGATAAGAGGTGGGCTGTGGAAGGTTTAGAGGTGGGCTGTGGAAGGTTTACAGTAAGGGTGGAAGGTTTACAGTAAGTGATAAGAGGTGGGCTGTGGAAGGTTTAGAGGTGGGCTGTGGAAGGTTTAGAGGTGGGCTGTGGAAGGTTTAGAGTTCAGCTGTGGAGGTACGTACATATGGCGTAGTGGATGTTTGGGGGGTTACAGTTACTGTCATGCTGTAGGAGGTTTAGAGTACAGGTACTGTACCTGTAGTGACTTTAATTCATACTGCACTTTGGGCCTTATTCTAGTTCACTCTTTCTGACAAAATCCTTCTTAGATGGACAGAACCATGTGCACTGCAGGGGGGCAGATGTAACATGTGCATAGAGAATTATGTTTGGGTGAGTTATTTTGTTTCTGTGCAGGGAAGATACTGACTGCTTTATTTTTACAATACAATATAGATCTCATATTGAAGTAAAACCCCACCCAAATCTAATTCTCTCTGCACATGTTACATCTGCCCCACCTGCAGTGCACATGGTTCTGTCCATCTAAGAAGGATTTTGTCAGAAAGAGTGAACTTGAATAAGGCCCTTACTGTGTTTGTTCAAAATGTACTTGATACCTGATTTGGTTGTACAGCACGTACTACACTGTAATAAACAGTTTTGCATACTCTACTGTGTTTATTCATTCATTAATATTATGCTGTTGCATATACTTTACTAATTATTGCTTTAGAAATGTGATGAAGGTGTTAAATCACTAAAAAACTAGTCATCCATGAAACCTTCGATAATCCGGAAAAATCGATAATCCGGAACGGCACTGGAACCGATGATGCCGGAAAATCGGTGGTGTACCTGTATATATATATATATATATATATATATATATATATATATATATATATATATATATATATATATATATATATATATATACATACACATATATACTATATACATACAGGGGTGTCAAAAGCAGTGTAGACCCCTGGGTATAGCAATGTATTGGAGCCCCTACCGATCCTCCAGCGGTAGGGGTGGGGGAAGCTTTGATGTCTCGCGGGTGGTAGGGGGTATTATATCAACCGCTCAGCATGTAGGGCCTGGATCAGTAATTTCCACTAATTACCCCTTTATTGCACAGATGGTGGGAGATTGGGTGGGAGAAGGGGGCATTGGGCTGAATGAAGGGGCCCTGATACATAACTTCCAGGATAGTAGAGGATGTTTAATATGCAGTGGAGGGGTGTATAGTGGAGTGGGCTTATTATTCATAATTTTCTGCTGGGAGGACAGCTTGCTTGAATGCAGATATCTCCAGGTCCCGGAAATAGATTTCTTAGATTTTAATGGAATCAAAAACTAGAGAATCCCACTGTCCCCACTCAGTTCCAAGAACACTTGCCCTGTGAGTCAAATGTTGAAACTAGTACATTTAATTACTACAGTTTTATCTAGATAAGTCACAAAGCAATTGAGTGAATGCACAAAATGTGAATCCAGTGCAATGACAGAAATGCAGTGGCAAAGAAAAATCAGAATGATTGTTACAGATTTCTGCAGAAAAGATTGTTGGTATATCAATTCAGGTGCAGCAAGGCATTTCTGCTGCAATGTGGAGTGTTTCACCACATTAACAAAATGTTATCCTATCACAATCAAGGCAATTGGAAATCAAATACTTACAGCCACTCAAAAATTATAGCTAAATTGAAGCCCACTTGAGCGCTGGGGCAAGGAAAAAAGTTACAGAGATCCACGTGCTATATGTACCAGAAATGGAAGCAACTCTTATAGCCAGTAGTGTCATAGAACAGAAAGTACACAGAGTTTACTTAGGTATCATTGATACAAAAATCTGTCACTCATTGATTATAAACGACTGGACACAGCACGGTCACTGGAACACTGGCATAGAAGATTTGGTTACCTTGTATATGACAGCTACAGAATGGGATTGGCACAGGAATGTCAGTGACGACACAGTGAAACACCTTAAGTGAGAGTTACATAGCAGGAAAATAAAGTAAACAACCATTACCAAAGTTATCAAGTAGAGCTACAAAACCACTTGAGATATCACATTCCGATGTGTGTGATCCAATAGAAGTAAATTTAGTGAGTGTGACGTTTTCTGATGTTCATAGATGACTTTACAAGAATTACACACTTTTTCAGAGAGATATCTGAAGATCTGAAGTCAGTGGCGTAAGTTCAGATGAAGCGCCCGGAGGCAGGATAGATAGTGGTGCCCCCCCACACCACAGTATTTGTATCTACCATATATGCGAACAAAAACATTTTTTTATGTACTGTTACAGTACACACGCACTAATATATATACATATATATATATATATATATATATATATATATATATTGCATACAATACAGCCAGTCTTACTTTTACTGACTGGCTGTGGGTTACAAAGAGCAGGAGCACTCACTCGGCATCACTTCAGGTGGCTGTCCCCCTGCTGCAGAGCTAGTGTGGACAGCAATTATAATTGAACCTGCGGAACCCTGATTGACTGCCCGGAGGAGGAAGGACGTGAATCCTTGTGTGTGTGCACAGAGCAAACTCAGCGCTGGCGATGCTTGCTGTCGCTGAGTTTGCTCTGTGCACACAGGGATCCACGTCCTTCCTCCTCCGGGCAGCCAATCAGGGTGCGGCAGGCAGCAGGATCAATTATCATTGGACAGCTAAGCCGTCGCTCAGCTGTCCACACTAGCTCTGCAGCAGCGGCAACACCATCTGACAGGATGCCGAGTGAGTGCAGCCAATGTGCATTGCAGTAGGGAGAGCATTGGGGCCGCAGTGACAGGAGACCTGTACAGAGCGGCAGAGCCGGCCCTATCCAGTTTGATGCCCTAGACAGGATTTTGGCTGGTGCCCCCTAGCACTGCCACTAGTACTACCTCTAGCAAAGCCCAAGTCTTCCAACAAGAGACAATATCCATCTTGGAGTCTCCTATTAATGTACTAGACCCAGTCTTGTAACCTATATTATTCAACTGCAGTATATATATAAGTGGACTTTTATATGAACTGTTATTATAATATACTTTTTCTACAATTGGCGAAATCTATTACACCCATATGAATAATCTAATTTCGGTTAAAAGGGCTTTTATATATGTTTTTTTATGTCTGTGCATTTTGTATAGCTTTTATGTGTTCAGGATAATAAATATTTTATTTGTATAAAGAGAAGCCTCCTTGCAATTTTATTAATAGGTAGCTATATACCAACACTTTTTTGCACCATTTTTTCCCCTTTTTATTATGTTTTGTGTAGGGTCAGTAAAGCAACAGGCTCTGACTAGCTGCTATCTTAAGCCCTATACAAGATATTGCTCAGAAGGATGTGTATGCTCAGGTTCAGCCTATATGCACTATTTATTCACCCGCGACCGATATTATTAACAATATTGGCCCCAGTGTGGGTTGTCTAATGTGTAGGGGGCTTAAAAGCCATTATATATGCATCTTATATTCTAAGAAAATAATATTCTATAGCACATGGAATAGATGCCACTAGTGAAGGATCATTTTTTGCATTATTATTATGTCATCTCCTTGCATCCATTACTGTGTGTGTCCCCATTACTGTGTCGTCATCCTTCTGTCAACACTGTAATGTAGTAACCCTGTGTCAATTACTGTGCCAACCCACCTGTCTCCATTAATATTCTGTCCCTCTGTCTATTATCCTTATGCCCCCATGACCATCACTATATGTCCCCCTCTGTCCCCTATTACTATATCCCACTCTCACCCTCTGTGTCAATTAATCTATGTCCTCCCCCTTTGCCCGCTACTATGCCCCCCCCCCCCCCCTGTTTATTATTAAGTATATATACAATATGATGTTCCTCACATTTTGTAGATTTAACCTTTTTGGTCTTTCAACTATTTAAATCACTTACATTCCTCTTCCTTCATTATGAGGTATGCATATGACACGGCTCCACGGTTCTTCTCTAGCGACTATAAAGGGAAAGTGTCAGGTGCTGTCAGCCAGCCGCTGAACGGCAACAGGCAGCGCTCCCACAGTCACAAGTTTCTGCTGGCAACCCCCGTTCTCAGGCTCAGGAACATCGCCGCCCGGGACTGTTGCCCTGTTGCAGAGCCTTGCGCGGTGGCGCCTATGCGTGACATCACATTGGGCAGAGAACAAGGCGGGGGTTACGAAGAAGCCTTCTACTGTGTGCAGCAGCAGCCGTGTATATGAATGTCCAGCCACCGGGACTCTGGGGGGACTCCACTGGGGGAGGGTGAGCCATTGCCAGCGGCTCTGTGTAGAGAGGCTAGCTTCCGTTGACGCGCAGTCTCCTCTTACCGCTGTTCCACTGCATCTGCCAGCTCCTGGCTGAAAGCGCAAACTGCCACAGCCAGAACAAGCACCTGCAGGTACCGGCTCTGCAGAGCGGGGGGTTCTCCTGTCACTCGCCCCCCCTGATGGCTAACGCCCGGCGGCAAAAGTCTCCATTGCCTCCGGGAGTTACGCCACTGTCTGAAGTACCAAAGAAGATTGCAGGCCACAAATACATGTAGGAAATTAAACTGGAGGTGACTAAAGACCCTCAGATCTTTTAATCCAGGACAATACCTAAACACGGAGGTGACACAATGTGACCACTACCTACAGATGTATTACTCTACTGCTTTGTTGCATCTAGCAGCTTTCTGTAGTGGGATTGCGATGCAAACTCCTCTCAACATGCAGCGCATCCATATCATAGCAAGCTTCTATCAGATCCTGGATTCAACTAGAGGTAAGTGCATGCTCACGGAACATGTGGATGCATGCTCCAGGCTCTGCTGCGACTGGTGTGTGCAACACCATAAGAGGACACCTGTATACTCCTGAGCAAAACCATGTAAGGGAATGAGTGTGCGTACTAGTAGAGAGGCAATATGAATGTGAAAGGATGCAGGCCTATGTATGTCAAAGGATTCAGGCTGGTGTTTATGGGTTCGCTAAGCAGTGAAGGACACTGCTTAGCGAGCCTGGCTGAATCAGGCTCTTGGTACATTCTGCAACATAACATTGTAAGGGATACATTAGTAGTAAAATAATTCTGGTAACCAGATATTTGTCAGTAAATATAACGGGATCATTTTGACTTTTTAAGGACTAGACAACATTAGTATTGTATGAAGCTTATTTTTCAGGACAGGCGGGTGGACACTATTTCTTTCTAAAACCACTTACTCTCCATCATGGAAGGCAAAACACAACATCATGCTCAGGGTGATGGAAAGTCAGGCACTAGCCACAAGGGAGCAGAACACCTCAATTTCTACTATTGCAGCCAACATTGTGGGATCACATGTGGCTGGTGGGTCCAGCACCTCTGGAGGGCCAACACCTATCACAACATGCAGCCCCACGTTGGCGGTTTTCATGGGCCAGGAGGAAAGAACAATCTTCCGCACCAAGCACCTTCAGAGACCGAGGCGAGGGGCTAAATAATTATTACCTCCTAGGGGTTCCCAAACTTTTTTGAATCACGGCGCCCTAGAGCATCAAAATATTTTTAAGGCAACCCTAGGCCGAATGCTTCTTATCAAGAAATTCAGAAAAAAATATTAAATTAAATGCATTGTGTTTATATGTCACAGTTATCTGGTGAGGGACAGGACTGGTTTTGCCTGGTACATTGACCATAAATACTATGATTTGATCCTGGTCCACCAAACCAAGGCACCCCTGCAAGTGTCCTGAGGCACCCCAGGGTGCCTAGGCACACATTTTGGGAACCACTGTCCTGGCCTGTTGCGACATACACAATTTTAACTCTGATATAATCCAAAAGTGGCAACAAATTCATCTTGGCCATAGCAAACAATTTAGACAAACATATTTTCATATGCCTTATTGAAAAATGAAAGACAGAATGTGATTTGTTTGCAATGGGCAACAAACTGAATCCAAACTGAATCCATTCTGATAACGTTGGGCACATTATTTTGAATTAAAAAACAAAATATGATGTGTTGTTGTCCATTGCAAATAATCATTTGAGTTTTTCATCTTTCCATAATGCATTTGAAAAATATTTGTCTAAATGTAATTCTTTGCTATGGCCAACAGGATTAAAATCCTAAAAACTTTTTTTTTGTGTGTGTAACAAATCCCAGAAGTACATTATGCCATTTAATTGTATTTTCATTACATTCTTAATGTCAAAACTAGAGATGTGCGGACTCGGATTCCAGAGATCCGAGCCCCCACGAATGTCATCAATCCGAGCCCGGTTCCGAGCAGCACTCAGAGATTCCCGCCTGATTCGGGTCCGGCCACGCGGGCAAAACGTCATCGCCCTGCGCAGGATTTTGCGAGGCTTTAAATAGCAGGTCACGCGCCCGCCATCTTCACTCTAGTCTAGTAGTGGGTTGGGAGAGGGTGTGTTGGTGTTGCTGCTGGGGCTTAAACTTGAGCTTGAACGCAACTAACTGTGTACTTGTAGTACTACTGTCTCCTCTGTGCTGGGGCCTACCTCTGGTGCTGTAATTATTATTATATATTATATTAATAATTAATTATATATATAGTCCACTGGTGCTGCCTGCACTGAATAGAGGCTGCCAGTATTATTTACTCCACTGTCCACTGTTGCCACTGGCAGTGCTACTGCCTAAGCGTACCTACCTAGTACATACTAGGCTGCTATATCTAATTTAATGAAAAAAAAAATACCTGTCCTGCAGTGCTGCATGGAACTGTAATAAATAATTCCATGCTGCTTGTGCACTGACGTGTGCCACTGAGTGCCAAGCAGTACATAATAAAATTAATCATTATAAATTCTGCTGGTGCATATAGCAGTCTGCTATTGCTGTAACTAACTTTTGTGGTGGCCACAGGCAGTGCTACTGCCTACCTACCTAGTAGTTTAGTTTATTTACAGTACCTACTAGGCTGCTATATTATTAATATTTAATTAATTTAATTATATATAGTCTACTGGTGCTGCCTGCACTGAATAGAGGCTGCCAGTATTATTTACTCAGTCCACTGTTGCCACTGGCAGTGCTACTGCCTAAGTGTACCTAATTAGAACATACTAGGCTGCTACTGTATATATAATTTAATAAAAAAATAATACCTGTCCTGCAGTGCTGCGTTGAACTGTAAAAAATAATTCCATGCTGCTGGTGCACTGACGTGTGCCACTGAGTATTGGCAGTACCTAATAATAAAATTAATTATTATAAATTCTGCTGGTGCACTGAATAAGAATTGTAAACACCTGAAGAGGGGTTACCTTATGGATGCGGTGGGGTTCGTGCTTCCCCAATCCCACGGGTTTAAGTCTGGAGTCTTCTTGTAATGCAGTAATGGACACAGGACAATCGACAACAGGATTAGGTTGACCTTTTATTCTAAAACCGGTCACTGCGACCGTCAACCTCTTTCACGTAATGACTTAACAATATTTTCACAACATCACAATACAATAAAGGCAGTATACCTTAATCTATGCAAAAACAGCATTAACACACTCAATAATGCATGAACCACGGTGAGGTACCACACCAAGACTATGGAATTACATTAACGAATAACTTTAGCACATTACGTCACAATAATACGTGTCTAACCCTAAGTACCCGGGTACACTTTCTATTGATAAGACCGGTCAGTCCCGACAAGGGCCTATGCATAGGACTTAAGGTAAACATTTGCTTTTCAGGTAAATCCTATACAAGGATGCAGTTTGGTCCTTGAGTCACCGGGGGCAGTGTTACTCCAATGGAAGTCTCTCCCTTACTCTGGAAGGGTTAACTAGCAGACAGCAAACCCCGCATGGCAAGGAGGCCTCTGTGGCCCTTATAGTGTCCCTTGTTTCCTTACCGGGGCAAACGTACGGTGTCCCGCTAATCTTCCTCAGCGAAGCAGTTTCCCATAAATAAGTTTAACCAGCAAAATGCCTGGCAGTCTAAACAGTCAATATTACAGGAGAGATGTCTCCCTCTGCTGGTTCCCCCTTGACACTTAGCACTAATTGCCCCACGGGCAGACTCACTGTTAGGCTGGTCACGCTGAAGCCTGGCAGGCAGTTGACTGCTCCTGTTGCATTGCAATGGCTTGGTCTTCTAGGAGTGGGTTGCAGGGCTGAACGGGCTGCTGGGGACGGCTGGATCTCTCTCTGGCTGCACATCGAGGAGAGCCAGACACGCTGGTGCTCTCCCCCTCTGTTGGCCTCTCTGATTCCCCCCTAATTGCGGCTAGGGGACAGGGAGATGGGCAGAGGTCATCAGCCTCTCTGGGCTCTGCACATAGCCCCTCAGACGGGCTGGAGCGCTGTGGGGTCAGCGGGGGTCACCACCTCCCCATGCTCCTTCACTCCGGCTGGCTGCAGTGCCGGGACGCGCCGCGTCTCTCTCCTCCTGCAAGCTGGAGGTCGGCGGGGGTCACGGTGACGTCAGCCGCCTTTCCGGTCTCTTCTCCGGCGGGCGGCGAGCGCTTCCTCCTGCCTCCTTCTCCCACGCTGTTCCAGCTTCTCCTTCCCGCGCCAGGCTCCAACCCCCCACGTGAGCTCCTTCTTCCTCCTTCCTGCCTTAGCCTTCCGTTCCTCCTCTTCCTCTCCTCGAACCTGTCAGTCACGCAGCGCCGGCCAGAGTGTATTAACCTCACATGCGCTGGAGTGTGACTGCTGGGTCTGCCATTAACCCCTTCCAGTCTCCTGGGACTTACAGATGCTGCCAGTATTATTTACTCAGTCCACTGTTGCCACTGGCAGTGCTACTGCCTAAGTGTACCTACCTAGTACCTACTAGGCTGCTATATGTAATTGAATTTAAAAATAATACCTGTCCCGCAGTGCTGCATGGAACTGTAAAAAATAATTCCATGCTGCTGGTGCACTGACGTGTGCCACTGAGTGCCACTGAGTGCCAAGCAGTACCTAATAAAATGATTATAAATTCTGCTGGTGCACATATACTAGTATTGCTGACATATCTACCTGTCTTATGTCTAGTACTGCCTTATCTACCTGTCTTGTGCCTAGTACTGCCATATCTACCTGTCTGGTCTGGGGCCCACTGCCTAATACTGCCGTATCTACCGTCTGGTGTCTAGTACTGCCGTATCTACCTGTCTGGTCTGGGGCCCACTGCCTAATACTGCCGTATCTACCGTCTGGTGTCTAGTACTGCCGTATCTACTTGTCTGGCCTGGGGCCCACTGCCTAATACTGCCGTATCTACCATCTGGTGCCTAGTACTGCCATATCTACCTGTCTCGTCTGGGGCCCACTGCCTAATACTTCCGTATCTACCGTCTGGTGCCTAGTACTGCCGTATCTACCGTCTGGTGCCTAGTACTGCCGTATCTACCTGTCTGGTCTGGGGCCCACTGCCTAATAATGCCGTATCTACCGCAGGGGCGAATTTAGGGGTCAGGCCGCCCCTAGGCACAACATTTTTGGCCGCCCCCCCCCCTATTTTAATACAATCGTTATTAAGGTATAAGTCTATATATATATATATATATATATATATATATATATATATATATATATATATATATATATATAGATTACATACAAATTTTACTGTAGCCCACCTCAAAAAAATGTAAAGCAGTCTGGACTGCTAACTGTATGGAGGACCCAGACAGAGGTAGGGTGAATTAACTTTATGTGCAGACTCAGTCAGTCTCTCTCACACACACTGACTGACTGCAGGGAGGTTCGCGCTGCTAAGCCTAGTTGCTTTCCCTGCGGGCGGCAGTGAGCCAGAGCAATTCAGCTTAGCTCACCCAGCGGCAGAGTCGGACGTGCAGGGGGACCGTCGGAGATAGCCGGTGATGTACTCTGCATGGCAGAGCGGGTGGGCAGTGGCGGGCGATGAGCGGCACTGCCGCCGACATATGATGAATCATGTTGGCGGCGCCGCCGCTTGCCGCTGCCCACCCGCTCTGCCATGCTGCTATTTAAAAGAATGTCAGCCTGCTGTGCCGCCCTTGATTGGTGCCGCCCTGAGGCCAGTGCCTCATGGGCCTAGGCACAAATCCGGCCCTGATCTACCGTCTGGTGCCTAGTACTGCCCAGTACTGCCTTATCTACCTGTCTTGTGCCTAGTACTGCCGTATCTACCTGTCTGGTCTGGGACCCACTGCCTAATACTGCCGTATCTACCTGTCTGGTCTGGGGCCCACTGCCTAATACTGCCGTATCTACCTTTCTGGTCTGGGGCCCACTGCCTAATACTGCCATATCTACCGTCTGGTGCCTATTACTGCCTTGTACTGCCGTATCTACCTGTCTGGTGCCTAGTACAGCCGTATCCACCTGTCTGGTCTGGGGCCCACTGCCTAATACTGCCGTATCTACCATCTAGTGCCTAGTACTGCCGTATCTACCTGTCTGGTGCCTAGTACTGCCATATCTACCTGTTGGGTCTGGGGCCCACTGCCTAATACTGCCGTATCTACCATTTGGTGCCTAGTACTGCCATATCTACCTGTCTGGTGCCTAGTACTGCCGTATCTACCTGTTGGGTCTGGGGCCCACTGCCTAATACTGCCTTATCTACCATCTGGTGCCTAGTACTGCCCTATCTGTATATCTGTAATACCTGCCTGCTGGTGCATACCTACTGATGTATTAATTGCACTCCAGTGGCGCTGTCCTGTGACATAACTCCACAAAAATAATGGAGATACAAAATATGGAGGTTAAAAAAAAAGGAAAGATGAAGATCCACTTCCTCATAGTTCTGAAGCTGCTGCCACTAGTCATGTTTTTTGTAAATCCACTAGCGAGCCAGCCGTTTGTGCTGCTAAAGGAGTCCGGCGTCCATACTGCCTACCTGTAACATCAGCGTGTAACCGGAATACAAAGTTGCACTGACAGGGGGAGCCACACTGTGACCATCACACTGTGGTGTCTCCCAGTGTAACACCGGCATACACTCTACAATAACACTGCCCGTGTGTATCCCCGGAGAACAGACAGATGTACAGAGAGAACCTGGGCGTATGAGCGACATGCTATGAGCAATACTCCTGCAATACTCATTCGCCGCTAGAAGCCTCCTCCACGTATTTACAGCCGAAGTGCTACCTAATACAAATAAATAAACTGTAATATTCAGTAAAAATTCTAATGTATGAACCAACCAATTTATTGTACCAATCTCCATTGTGGGTACACACTGGGTGATTGTGATAAGACGCACTTAATCACATGATAATAATTTTAAGGGGACTCACCCAGTAGGGGCCCACTGTATATTATCCCCACACCTGTTTCTCCAATACAATGATGATTGGTGAACCAAACGCATCATAAACAATGTCTTACACCATATCCACAGTCAACCAGCCAACTGTATTTATAAAAGCCCGAGTTTGGTGGTGTATGAGCGGCATATGCTATAGGCAAAATACCCGAATCCACCTCACCAACCTCACTGCGGCATCTTTGATACACCTACAGTGGCATATCTTTCTGTTGTAATGCAATTTAATTGAGGAAGTATAATACTCCATATCCAACTAATTTATTGCATACGAAATTGCGTGTGGATACACACCAGGCAATTTGAAACAAGACACACCAAATCATCGTAAAATAAATGTGAGGGGGCCCGAACAGTGGGGATACTTGTGATATTATTGAAGACCGTGACCAGTGCACCCATCGAGTGTGGCACTGATACAACCACTGTCCATAACTTTCATTAAGGAATATCGAAACACACTAAGCAAGGATTCATTCCTTTTTTATGCTTAACTTGTCAAAAATGTACCCATGTATGTTATGTGTTTTATATGTCACCATTTTAAGATGTAATAATTAAAAGTTAATTTTTATTAAAACCACCTCTCTTTACCAGTGCGTCACACTAATGACAGCCTTCTCTTTCTCAAAAATTGTATCTATTCTTCTGTTCTAGTGGCAGCACACCCTAAAATAAAGACTTATTTAAAGTCTCCTCATTATATAAAAGGGTTATATCACATACACAGATATCCTCACCCGTGCGATTGGAAAAAGGCCTTTTTTGTGTGTACAATGCGTTACTGTTATAGTTACTGTGCAGGGACAAGGTGGAGGTTTAACTAGTTCCACCTCACCATAACAGGTGACAGGTTTAGAGACCCGGGCCAAATGGGGACCAGAAATCGGCAATGGCATTTTGAGCACACAGGCCCACCTGTAGCAAACGGGACCCTTGCGCGGGTTCACAGCGCAGCAAAAGGAAAGGGCGTAGCATCACAAAAAGGAGGCATTACACATTATGGAACACACCGTAATGCCCATTAAATATTAGGGAACACAACGTAATGCCCATTACATATTATGGAACACACCACTATGCCCATTACACATTTTGGAACACACCGTTATGCCCATTACACATTGCTGCACACTGTATTTCCCATTACATATTATGACACTGTGATACCCATTACATATTATGACACACCGTGATGCCCATTACATATTATGACACACACCGTGATGCCCATTACACATTATGACCCACACACACACACACCGTAACGCCCATTACAGAATATGAGTAAGAACACAGATAGTGAAGGTGTGAGATGAGGATAATGTGGGGAGAGTATGGGGCAGCATTAGCAAGACAGGGGCAGAGCTGTATGTGGGTATGAGGGGGGCACTATGAGCTGGGCACTTTGAGGAGGTCATGTGGCTGCACTGAGGCTAAAATACAGCATAAGGGAATATACAGCGCTGGGTACATGGGGAGAGAGGTAGGAGGCCTGAGGCACCAGCCTGGTAATCCCTGCAGCACAGCCGGATAATGGTGACATTACAGCGCAGCACCCAGGTATCTGCTCTGTATAAGCTGTAAGCACCTCATTATGGGTGGGATGTATTAAAATACATTGCCGCCCTTCGCCACCCGCCAGCCGCGATGTCAGCGCATATGTACTAACATATGCGGCTGGCATCGCGCTGCGGTGAAGGAGCCCCCCCCCCCGCGATACCTGTACTGTGGTGTGCAGGGGGTCTCTGTTATCTCCCTGCCGCCTGCTTCTCCCCTCACACCGGGGACAGCTAAGCATTCACAGTCTTTGACATGGCAGGTAGGAGCTGATTGGCTGGCTGTTTATCACTCTCTATTTTATCACTTTTGAAGATTAGAGAATCCAGCCCTAAATGAATTACCAGGGTTAATACAAGGACAAGCCAATTAAAGTTTGGTGGGAAAGGAGCAGTTCAAAATACCAGTATATACCATTAAGTGATGGATAGATATTAATACATAACTTTTTTGTAGACAGATGGAATTTCCAATAATCAGAGTGTAGATTGAATCTGAAATTATACAAAAGTACCCTTTTGTCCCCCAAATTTTGGGACTCACATTAAGGGTACATAACACAAACACATCATAGTGTAGTATGTTAAAAGCAATTGAAGTTTTAATGTGTTAAGAAAACTCACAAGGATTGATGAAAAATAAAGCATGAATACATGGAATCCCCAGGCAAAAAACTGCTAACACGTTCCCCAGACTTGATCCTCAGGAATGTGGAGTCCAACTCCGGAAATCGGAGTGTGACACTTCTGAAGAAGGACCCGCAGTGTCCGAAATGCATTAAGGGGGAAATTTACCGAAATGGATTCGTAAAAAATAGGTGTATTCGTAGGCAGAAATACACCTCTCTTCTTTGGTGCAGGCGGTTTAATCACAGACCCACTTGGCTGTTCATCGTCGGGTCTTTCTGTGGCCTGTGTAAAATACATGGTACCACCAAATTATTTCAAGTCTGCACCTGTTCTCTTACCATCATGGTGCACCTGTTTTCATGTTGTCATGATACACGTATTCAATACTAGTGAACCAACCTGTGGCCTCTTTCTTCTTTTCTTTTTAGTGGGTTGCACTTGACTTCTTCCACTTTGGCTCTCTGATTCCTCCTGCACCGGCTGGTTCGGATTCCTCGATAACGTCCGCAAACTCTCCATTTCTTCCTCAATGGACTCTATCTCTCCTGGGCTTGACAAACCTGTATAGGAAAAAAAGGGGGAGGGGGTCCACGGGTCGTCCTCTTCTTTGACATTCCCGTGGAAGATAAAATAAACAATATTAAAATTTTAATAAATTCAAACCCCCCAAAAGCTAATAGCAAAGGCTAAATTCCCCCCCAGGAGAGTGGGTCACCCACTAACACCCCCCAAAAAAACCATGCTGTACCCTTTCTGAGGAAAGTGCACCTTGCAAAAAAAAAAAACATTAAAAAAAATGCACCATTTGACATTGGGGAGCCTGGGCCACGCCCGAAGCATGGTGGGCACCCCCAGACACCCCAGAAAGCATTCAGCATGGCAGCCCCAAACCCTCAGCCCTGCAAAAAAAACCATGAAAAACCTGCATAAACACAATGAAAACCCCCAAAAGCTAATAGCAAAGGCTAAAGTTCCCCCCACTAACACCCCAAAAAAAACATACTGCACCCTTTCTGGGGAAAGTGCACCTTGCAAAAAATATATATATTTTTTTTTTAAATGCACCATTTGACATTGGGGAGCCTGGGCCACGCCCGAAGCATGGTGGGCACCCCCAGACACCCCAGAAAGCATGCAGCATTTCAGCCCCAAACCCTCAGCCCTGCAAAAAACCCACATGAAAAACCTGCATAAACACAATCAAAAACCCCAAAAGCTAAAAGGCGGCCAGACAAGCAGAGCAGGCTTTTGCAAGTGGGGCTGTGTGTGCGGGAGGCCAGGCTGTGCAGGCGGAAAAGCAGGCTGTGCGGGCGGAAGGGCCTCCTGTGCAGGCAGGAGGGCAGGCTGTGCGGGAGGGAGGGCAGGCTGTGCTGGCGGGCGTGCAGCAGCCTATGCGGGCGGGAGGGTGGGCATGCTGGGTGTTCTGCTGCTTCCTCCCTTCCTCAGAGTCAGCGGCAAGGGAGGAAGCAAGCGGCGTAGGTGGGTTGTAGGGAAATAATCAGGGGGAGGAGTCAGGGATGCAAGCGCTTCCACTGCATCCCTGGACCCTGACTAATATCAGTTTTTGGGCAGCAATGTCGCCTCTGATCTAGGCGACCTCGTGGCGCTGTCTCCTCCAAGCCACTGCGGGGGTTGTGACATTATAAGCTACGCCACTGATGAAAAGGTTGACATGAGTTTTTCATGATTTTATTTGTTACATAACACTCATGTCAGAATAGAGGGAGAATATAATAGCATGCCAAGAGTAGCGAGGCACCAAGTCCGAAGCGATGGGACACGTTACACTAATTGGGGGTCTATGTCCATAGTTGTCGACATTGACACACAAAAATTGTGAAAGTTTTTTATTTTATGTCAACATCTTGACCCTGTCGACCTTTCACATGTTAACCTTTTGCTCCTGTCGATCTTTTGGGGTAGAACTATTGACTATTTAGACAGCTATCTATACAGTACACTTATTACTACATGTACACAGCAAAGAAATACTGTACATTTGTGTTTTCACCACACATGTTACAGAGTGGAAAAGGTGGCACAAAGGTTTTCAAACAAGTAGAGAGTTTAGGGAAGGGTTTGTCAGTCGCACAGAGGTAAATTTGTTATAGCATATGGGTGGACCCTCCTTGCATGATTTAATAATTTAATATTTGTAAATGCGAGGGTGTGCTACCAAAGACACAGAGAGGACATTTTAAAGTAGACAGAGAAAGAGTGTCTTTTCTTGGTGCACCTGGAGAGATAGTGTTTAATAAAACATTACTTTTATTGAATTCATTTAAAATAGTTGCGAATATATAAAAAGGACTGGACAACACATGAGACAACAAATAGTGATTTAGAAAGGATGAGAATCCTCACCTAGTGGGACCCCACTGCCCGCTATCCCTTTTGCTATTATAGTAGGTTTTAGTGTGGCACGAGAGATTTGGTTATATTACCAAAATCATGTAACATGGATTAATCAGGATTGTTACTTGTCAAATACAGTGTATCGATGGAATCCTGAGGCTCTCTTGTGCAGCCACCAGCAAGCGCTTGAACACAGATGTGGTACCGTTTCAGCGCTGTTGCTGGCTTGCTGGAGCCAGTAGTTCCACGACCTGCGTTCTAACCGCAGAGCTGAGTCTGAGGTGTGCCTGTGTGCACTCCCTCGCTCTTGCGGGTTTAGAAGAGACAGGGACACACACGGCTCTGGCGCCAGAGACCGTGTCAGTGTACTTGTTGGGGACCGTGTCCAACGGAAACCCCAATGCAGCCAACAACAATTATAAATACAGTTTGTAAGTGGGGAGGGGAAAGTGGGGTTTTAGATACACTAGGTGTGTGGTTTAGTCGAGCGTACGCTTTCGCAAAAAAGCTTCCTCAGGACCCTAAACACTATCTCTCCAGGTGCACCAAGAAAAGACACTCTTTCTCTGTCTACTTTAAAAGGTTTTCAAACAAGCAGCAAGCTCTCACATAGAGGAAATTTGTGCAACTTTAAGGGCAGGGCCAAACCAAAACACACACACACAGAGACACACACACAGGCTGACTGCCAATTACTGTGCGTAAATCAGGAAGTACAAAAAAGAACAAAACGCAGCACACAGCAGAGAGATTTAGAACACAGCAAAATACAAGAAGTGCCTTTAATTAACTTTTCTATATGTAAGGATCCTGAACGGCTTATCTCTTCTTGGATATTGTTATATGAAGAGTGCAGGAACATCAGGGCAGGATATTCCTGGAAACACACACAGCACGCAGTCAGAGAGAAACTGAAAGCTCTGAGGAGGAGAAGAACTTTTGTGGGGGAAGGTAAGAATAGTTCATATATATATATATATATCCACTAGTAGTGTGTTTCTCATTCTGTGTCACCAGCAGTGCTAGAACGTTTTTAGGGTGTGGGGGTAATATAATGTCAGTTTGGCAGCCCTAAATTGTTATATGTGCCCCACCTTCCCCCCCCCCGTATTATGCCTCATAACAAAACAAACAACCAGGCAAATGGTATTATGCACTCAGTCACCATTACATGCTGCTTCATATAGCCTGCCTACCCATTACCCTACAGCAGGCATGGCCAAAACTACGCATCCCAGCATGCATTGTCACAGTTTTAGCATTCCCTAATAGCAAAACTGGCAAGGCATGATAGGACTTTTACTTTCACAACAGCTGGAGGGCCATAGTTTGGACATGCCTGCCCTACAGACTGAGACCTGGGTGTAAGGTCTGGGTATAATCGGATGGATGGGGACAGCGTGAATATTCTTTAAAAAATGTACAAAAACTTAAAAAAAAAAAACATACTTTTAAAGTAATTTTAACCTCAATAACATTCCTTTCCAGTTAAATTTGACTACCTCACATCTCACAATATTCTTTTTTGCCAATATTGGCCAGAGGTGGCCGTGAGCTGACAGGTGACACATATACCCCTTTCACATCGCACCTAATTACCGGGTTTATACCGGTTTCTTGCTGGTTCGACATGGTAATTGGTGTAATGTTAATGGGGTTACCGGGTCCAGCAAACCGGTAGCAACACGGCAATAGGAACCAGTAAAAAATGTTTGTTGACGTGTTGCTTTGTGGTGTGAGCGGGTTCATTGAGTCGAGCGACGCGTTTCCTGTTCACTATGGAGGAGGCAATACTTGGAGCAGCACCAGCTGCAATGCCTCCTCCCCCGATGACGCTCCGCTGCTCTGCCCCGCCCCCCGCATGATGGTTTGCTGAAGGGATCTGAACAATGGATACAAGAATATTACACTTCTTTGACGGGGGTATCGGCAGGGGTTGGGATCATTTGGTCTACAGCATGATGGTCGACAGTCATTAGGTTGACACCATTCGGTGAACTAGTAGGGTCGACATGGGAAAAGGTTGATATGGTTCTAAGCTGAAAGGTCATTAGTTCGACAGGTCGTTAGCTCGACTATGTCTATGTCGACAGTCAAAAGGTCGACATGGGTTTTTTTATAGTTTTTTTACCTGAATGTCAACACCGTCGTCATGGACACAGTTTCAAGTGCATCGCATCCCCTCGCATCGCTTGCTTCGCTCGCGATTGCGGTGCCTCGCTACGCTCGGCACACTATTTTATTCTCCCACCATACCCTAGTGGATGGTAGGGCATAAAATACCGCCTGTCGGCACATGTCGGCTCAAAAAACATTGACAAACCCCATGTCGATCTTTTGACTGTCGACATAGACTGAGAGACTGCACTGGCAGCACTGTGACTGGCAATGACTTCCTATTGGAAGTCCGACCTGACAGTCACCTAAGGCAGTCGCATTGGTAAGTGTTCCCTCCCTCTGGGGTGTCGCTATGGGCAGGCATAAAAACGGGTTCTGCGCATGCGCAGTACCTGTTAATGGTGATTAAACTATGACCAGAGATACAATATGTGAAAAGCGTAGGTTACGTAATGTGTCCGCAACTTGCTTACTCTTTATACCTAACTACGTGCGAACAATACGTAGCGCAGCGTAGCGTACCTTTTAATTGTATGTTATACAGTTAAGAACCGATACCTTGATAAGAGATCCCTTCGCAGGACTTTGTCTCTAATTCTGCGAATATACTTTAAAGGACAGAGTCCGCAATGTACCTTATCGCTATTATGCGAATAACCAGACACGACCACTGAATAGAAGTAAGGAGGTTAGAACTCCATAAAAAGGTTGTATTAAAGTCCCTAATGGACAAAAGGGGGTTACAGAAATAAGAAATAAACAGGTATAACAAGTGATACAATATACTAACAATGAATGCTAACAAACTCTGCTAAGGGGAAAGAATACAATAATACAAGACACAATCAGCCAACGATACTACAAAGATAAATACCGTGAAATGCAACCGTTACCCGTCTCATCTAGTATGCGAAGCGCAGTCCGGTCAGAGCTCACTATCGTTCACAAATGAACTATAGTCCGGTAGGAAGGTCCAGGGAAGGTAGTTGTGCCGAAGTGACCGAGCCTGCTCCGGGTCGCCTATCTTATAGGGTCAGAAGGGGGAGGTCAAAGGCCATTCTCATTGGTCAGAGATCATATGTCCGGTCCACTGTGATTGGAGGTTAGACGCTGTACCTGGTCTGACCAGGTGTAGGGGAGTGAACTTTAAGAGTCCTTTGTTTGGTGGTTTCGGCGTCAGCAAGGATAAGAACCGGTTTTATCTAGTTTCCTTTGTTAACTACTTTCAACAGAAACTGTCTCTGGAATATGGATTATGTCCATAACTATCGGGCAGTGTACATTGCGAAATATTCGCAATGACCGGAATACTTCGCATAATGAACTGAACGGAACGGTACTAAACACGATAAAGATAGGTGTGTGCAGGGCTAACTAAACTATGTGTGGCGTTCTAAACCTTTTAACTATATTTCATTTCGTGTAAGTGTGTTATGATGAATTTATGTGTGATAGTATGTCTACTCTTCTGGTCCACATTGTCACACATACTCGGGTATGGAAACTTTATTTGCGCAACTCTGCGAACCAAAATGGCGGCCATACTATCACAAAATGGCGTGTGTGTACCTAGACTTCAACAGTCCACCCTTTAACAGTAAATCTAAAACTGTTACAATACAAAACATTTCACACGACAAAAACAGAAATTCATAATCCTAACAGAGAAATTGGGATACATGAAATAAACATATAAGGGGAGTAAACCATCTGCTCTCGGCCGATCCAGGATCATGGACAAACGATGGGCCGCATTTATCGAACAATCTACTCAGGGTCACGAAGGATAATGTACAATTTTGGGATAAAAATAAAAACAGGGGTGGTTACAACATATACACGTTCACAAATATGGTTTCTTTAAAGGGAGGTGGTTTCGATTTTAGGGTCATATACCAAACCCTGGTCTTCCACTGTATCTCTCGTTCTTACACTCATGATTTCGGTACGTTTTGCCTTACCCCGGGTCACCACCTTTAAACATTTGAACAATAGCACAAAGACTATGATGGCCCCACCGATGCAGAGAAGGAGTTTTCCTATGCTAGCTATGATCCCCTGCGCCCATTCTCCTAAACCAGAGAACCAGTGCATTGGATTCAACCAGGAGGTCCATTCGCTAACTTTGTTACCTATTTCTGCCAGGCTGATATTATGTTCCCTTCTAAATTCCCATTTAAGCTGAAGAATCTCATCCATCCGGTGATCGATGATTTCTTCTGGGTCTTCAGTATTGTTGGTGATATATGTACAACATTTCACCCCAAACTGTGTAGAGAGGGTGACACAATATCCTCCTGTCATGGCTGTCAGATAGTTCAACACCATTCGATGTTGGACTAGCTCTCTTTTATACGCTTGCAACTCCTTCCCAGTGTATCTAAAGGTGTCATCATAAATCTCAGTGATGTTATCTACCAAGCTGGCTAATGCTTGTATGTATTTAAAATTGATAACTCCTCGGGCGGTATGGGTGATATCTAATGCAATGAGGAATTGGATACCGAACGACTCGTGTATCATTTCAGAAGCTAGGGGTTCTTTTCTTATTGTTAAATCCCTTTTATGGATTTGGTCATAATGGGTATGAGTGTAAGGAGGAGAAATACCTCTGTGTACGTTCATCATCTCATCGTGTGTGAGGGTCATCACTTCCGGTAACACTCTGCCTAGATAACAAATACCAACGTAGTTCATGGAGAGCCATTTGTACGCCCTTCTACCACAGATATAATAAACATCGTCAGGGAGAAAATAAGGGACAGAGTATTTCATTATCTTGTCACACATTATCCATAAGAACATCCCCGTCCCCTGCTCCCTGACTCGTTCCTCACATGTTTCTGGCTGTAGGGTCATATTACAGTTGCCGGCTGATACTCTGCCGGCCATTATTTTACTTTTCTTCACCGTGTAGACATATTTATAGTGTCTTCCACTGGTTCGGATTTTTAACAATAATTCTTTATCTATGGGCTCTCCATCTGGACGCTGGGAGTAAGTTATTGTCTGGTTTTGCCATGTCACTTCCCAAGTACCAATTGTTCTGGAACTTGAGAAGTTCATACATACCAGGGATTTATCCACTTGGTATGGGTGTAATCTAAGACTAGGGGACCTGGTATACAGGTATCTCTTATCCAATGGCCTCCCCTTATTTAATACGCTTATCTCTGAAATATTAAGCGGGTATGGGACTAGGCCTACACTACTCCTTTTATGTAATACTTGTGAACACACCCAGCACTCTGTTTGGTTTAAAACCTTACCCACTAATGAGTGGTAATCACTCAAAGGATGTTGGCCGGTAGTTGCCTTACTGGTCGACTGACATCGCTGGATGCATCCTTCTTCCATTTTAGGTTGACAATATCTACAGACACAGTACTCACCAGACAATAAATCATCACATAGCCCTTGAACTACGTTTTCCTCATACCTTTTACCTTCTCCTGTCATGGGTAAAGTGTCAAGCTGGTTTAGGGATTCTACCTCACCCATATCTGGGTCCATTATTACACTGTCAGGACTCCGCTCCGATCGCTCTAGAATGTGGCAGCCACCGAGTATTTTAGGATGAAGAGAAGAACACAGAAAGAAAACAAAGACATATATGCATAACTGTGAACCTTTTGCTTGGAGTCCTTCCATCATCTCTACCAGGGGACTTTTATTTTGCTCTGCTTCTTAGACCTTTGTTCGCTCAGGTTGCTCGACCTTGGCTGCTTCTCAGTGTTCCCGAAACAATGCTTCTAGCGACACTTCTTCTCTCTCGCTCTCTTCACACTGGGATTCTGGGTTACTGGCTTTCTTGCAGTGGGACGAATGTATCCAAGTCTCTCTCTCTGCGACTTTAATTGATGTAGTGCTGGTCAACAAAACTTGGTACGGTCCTTCCCAACGGTCTATCAAACAACCTGAGCGTAAGAAATTTCGGATCATAACAAAGTCTCCTGGTTTAAGATTATGACAATTCTCGGTAGGCATATCAGGGTTCAGAAAATTCAGCTGCTTTTGTTGCTCCCTTAGCTGTTTGTTTAGCTTTAGGATATACTGTACAGTTAGCTCATTATTACATTTTAGATCATCCTGTGGGTCTATCATGATGTGTGGCTGCCGACCAAACAGTATCTCGAAGGGGGACAGGTTGAGCGGAGTCCTGGGAGTGGTCCTAATGCTATACAACACAATAGGCAGTGCCTCTGGCCATAACAACCCTGTTTCAGCCATAACTTTACCCAATTTGTTCTTAATAGTACCATTCATTCTCTCAACTTTGGCGCTCGCCTGGGGACGATATGGAGTATGAAGTTTACTATTAATCCCCAGGAGTTTACACATGATTTGGAAGACCTCTCCTGTGAAATGAGTGCCTCTGTCACTCTCAATGACCTTTGGGATACCATATCTACAGACAAACTCCTGACATATTTTCTTTGCTGTAAAAGTAGCAGTGTTGGAGGCAGCGGGGAAAGCCTCCACCCAGCTGGAAAACATGTCAACACAAACCAATACGTATTTCAAATTTCTACAGGGTGGTAACTGTATGAAGTCGATTTGTATTACCTGGAAAGGGCCTTCTGTAGGAGGGATGTGGGATGGCTCTGTTGGGATGGCTTTTCCAACGTTCTTCCTCAAACAGGTGAGGCATGACATTGCCACTCTACCTGCTTGAGAAGCGAACCCTGGTGCACACCAGTAGGCCTTTACCAGCTTGCACATACCTTCCTTTCCAAGATGTGTCAGCCCATGGGCCGCCTCGGCTAGACTAGGAAGGTATGCTCTGGGGGCCACTGGTTTCCCGTGTCCATCTCTCCAAAGTCCGGTGGACTCTTGGCCACATCCCTTCGACTTCCATACTGCTCTTTCCTGTGGGGAACACAAATTCTGCATGTCTATCAGTTTGGATGTG
This sequence comes from Crinia signifera, assembly GCF_055691185.1. Taxonomy (NCBI): domain Eukaryota; kingdom Metazoa; phylum Chordata; class Amphibia; order Anura; family Myobatrachidae; genus Crinia; species Crinia signifera. Next base: position 326,069,880 of record NC_139218.1, on the reverse strand, counting down.
GATACCATGTTCAGTGTACAAAGGTTGGTGGGATGGGTAAAAATATTTACAGGGCATGCGGCCCTTTTCGCTGCCTCATCAGCGCGGCTGTTACCAAGTGACACCGGGTCTTTCTCTGATGTGTGAGCTTTGCACTTGATAACAGCCACTCTGTCTGGAAGCTGGATAGCTCCCAGAAGTCTCCTAATGTACGTCGCATGCGCCACTGGTGTGCCAGCCGCCGTCATGAAATTTCGGAGGCGCCATAGGGCTCCAAAATCATGGACTACTCCGAAAGCATATCTGGAGTCGGTATATATGTTCACTGATTTCCCTTTGGCCAGTTCGCATGCTCTGGTCAGTGCCACCAGTTCCGCTACTTGCGCTGAGTGAGGTGGTCCTAAGGGTTCAGCTTCCACAATACCTTCTCCATCTACTACCGCGTAGCCTGTGCAAAGCTCTCCCGTCTCCGTCTGTCTATGACAGCTACCATCTGTGAATAAGGTTATGTCTACCTCACTTAATGGGCTGTCGCTTATGTCAGGACGTGCTGTGAAGGTCTGATTCAGGTAGGTCATGCAATCATGTTTGTCCTCACTCTCACTAAACTCTGCTTTACCATATTCAGCAACATTTCCATCACCCTCCACCCTTTGTGCCTTGGAGGGCACATGAGGAAGAAATGTGGCTGGGTTTAATGTGTTGCATCTTTTGATGGTAATATTTACTGGGGCCATCAGCGCCAGTTCCCACTTAGTGAACCGTGCTGAGGACACATGACATGTTTGGGCAGAATTTAGGAGAGCAGAGACAGCATGGGGAGCATGAACAGTTAAATCGTGTCCCAGCACTACGTCCTCACTCTTACTTACTAGTTGTGCTATTGCAGCCACACTTCGTAAGCAAGTTGGGAGTGAGCGTGCTACTGTGTCCAGCTGGCCACTGTAGTACGCTATTGGTCGGTTGGCATCACCATGTTTTTGTACAAGCACTCCTGCCGCACACCCACCTGATTCAGTTCCGTACAGTTCAAAGGGTTTCCCATAATCTGGCATTCCTAGTGCTGGGGCCTTGGTTAGGCTCACCTTTAGTTCCTCGAAAGCCAGCTCAGATTCCTCAGTATGAGAGACCCGATCAGGCTTAGTTGAGGAAACCATCTCTTGCAGTGGTAATGCCAGAATAGAGAATCCTGGGATCCAATTGCGACAGTATCCACACATGCCTAGGAACGTACGGATCTGATGTTGGGTTTGTGGCAGTACCATGTTCTGAATCGCTTGGATTCTGTCGTCGGTGAGGTGTCTCAGCCCTTGGGTAAGACAGTGGCCCAGATATTTAACCCTGGTCTGGCATAATTGCAGCTTATCCTTTGATACTTTATGTCCTGTCTCTGAGAGATGCATCAGTAGCTGTCTAGTGTCATCCACTGATGACTCCAGTGATTCAGAACACAACAATAAGTCATCCACATATTGTATCAGTATCGAACCTCTCATGGGTTGAAAGGATTGCAAACAATCATGCAAGGCCTGGGAGAAGATGCTGGGGCTGTCTATGAACCCCTGGGGGAGTCGTGTCCAGGTATACTGTACTCCTCTGTAAGTAAAGGCGAACAGATACTGGCTGTCAGGATGCAAAGGGACGGAGAAGAACGCTGAACACAAATCAATGACTGTGAAATGAGTACAGTGGGGTGGGATTTGCATTAGGATGACAGCTGGGTTTGGCACTACGGGGAATTGGCTCTCAACTACTTTGTTTACCCCTCTCAAATCCTGCACTAGTCTGTAGCCCCTCCCCCCGCTCTTTTTCACAGGAAAGATGGGACTATTGGCCGTGCTGGAAGTTCTAACTAGGATTTCCTGTTGGAGCAATCGTTGGATCACTGGAAATATTCCTAGCTCAACTTCAGGTTTTAAAGGGTATTGCGGTATTTTTGGGGCTATCCTGCCTTCTTTTAAGCGGATTTCTACTGGAGCTACGTTTGCCATCAGCCCAGCATCCTGTCCATCTTTAGTCCAAAGGGAACTCGGTATTTGTGCTGTAATTTCAGCTACCCTAGATGGATTTGATTCTACAACAGTGGAATACAACATTAGCCTCTGAGGACTGTCCAGCATATCTTGCACTTCTTGTGTAAGATTTTTAGGAGTATCTAGGAATACCCCATCGGGAGTGCAATAGATGACACATCCCATTTTACATAGTAAATCTCTACCCAGGAGGTTAGTCGGGGCCGCTGCAGCCAACAGAAAAGAGTGTTTGGTATGCAGAGGCCCGATTGTAACCTCCGCTGGTTTCGTCAGTGGGTAATGTTGTATTTTTCCTGTTACCCCAATTGCCGCTACTGATTGGTTAGTGAAACCCAAGTGAAGAGGAGTATTGAGAACAGATCTGGCCGCCCCTGTATCAACCAAAAAGGTTTGTCTTACTCCAGCTATATCAACCTTCCCCTGAGGTTCCTCTCCAAGGTGTTGTGTTAGTCTAACTGGCTGTAGGATACAGGTATGACCTGTTTCCTATGGTCTGACCTGGGTTGCCCTTAGCACAGTGTCAGCCATCAGATGGGGAGGAGGCATGTTGCGTGACCTGTCTGTCTCCTCCCATTGTCTAGGGGCTGGGTATCTCCGTGTCTCACCTTTGTGAGATTCCCATTCTCGCTTATGTGTTTGGTAACTCCTGGGGTTTCCTGCCCTACAATGAGCTGAGTAATGACCTTCCCTATTGCAGTTGTAACAGATAATTGGCTTTCTACCTGTGTCCCTGGTGTTTCGTGGTTGGTATGCAGCTTTGTTTGGGGCATTAGTAAGGGCTTGGATGCTAACCATCATCAGTTTGTCAGTTTGCAGTTCCCTGTGCTTCTTAATGTTGCGGTCGTGGTCCACAGCAGATTCCCGTAGGGCATCCACTGTCATTCCACGCCAATTTGGAAAAGAAGTTTGGACTCTGGCTCTCAGGTTTTCCCTAAGCCCTTCCACCAGCACAGAGACAATCATCTCCCTCAGGTGGGGGTCGTCCTTAGGCTCAGAGACACCAGTGTACTTTGATACCTCCAGTAAGGCTTTTGTAAAATAATCAGCAGCAGTTTCGCCATCTTTCTGTTTGATGGTGAAAATCTTGCTATATTCTACTGCCGCAGGAAAATATACTCCCAACTGTAAGTTAATCAGGCGTATATTCTCCTGGTTGATCTTATCATTTATCTCCTTGTCCACTTTCAATCCACTATCCTGAATGAATTTCGGGATGTCAATGTGAGTGGGGAGACAGGCCCTCAACATGATTCTCCAATCCTTGTTGGTGGGCTCATCAGAGTTTCCTAGATCCCTTACAAATTTCCGGCACACTGCCAGATCTTTCCTAGGATCAGGGAAATCTGTAATGATGGACCGCAGCTCTAACCGTGTCCATGGGTTTAGCATGGTCATCTTTCTGGTAGGTATCACACCCTCTCTGTCTGCCTTACCATAGGGAACCTCCAGTGTGCGTACAGGGTATGTTTGTACCACATTCGCATTACTGGGACCTGCTTGGGAGTCATTTGTGTCTGTGCTGTGTGGTGCATCATTACCTGAGTCCAATACTATGCTGTTGGCATCAGCCGTCTCCTCCTCCTGTGCTGGGGCCTCAACAGCGGGTTGAGCTTTTCCCTCAATCATATTAATTGCATGAGAGACGGCCAGTGCCAACAGCTGCTCGTTTTCCTCTCGGGTTTCCTTGTAAGGGGATAAAACAGGGTACAAGTTAGTAACAGGTACATTATTACTTAGGTCTTTCTTATGAGACATTAACCCCTTCGGCACATATGGGGGTGGGGGAGCTGATTCTAGTGTGGCAGCGGTTGCATTTGCATTTTTATTGTGGCTGATTGCATCAGGTATTGCCAGACCTCTGGTTCCCCATTGTTCCTGTCCTTCCTTCTGCCACAATTTAAGAATATTTATATGCTTCACTCTCTCCTTACGACTGGAGAGTAGGCATATTTCATCTTTTACTGCCGATAAGATTTCTGGATCGAAGCTACCAACACTGGGAAATTCTAACTTGCTGCCTTGTGTCATTTTTCTCCATTTATTTTGGTAAACAACTGCGAGTTCACCGTGCTTCCTGCACATAATAAAAGCAGCCGATCCTCTTGGCCGGCTTGCTTCCTCCCTATCTTGCACGTTATCACAGCGTGACCCGTTATTACCCATAGTTACAGGAATAAACGTTCACAGCTTAATAGAGATCGGTGGGTTATTACTTATCTGAGAGCTCCCCAAACACTCACTTCTACAGCTTCCTAGAACATCCCACAGTCAAGCAGGTGCGAAGGATACGAGGTACGATACTCAATCACCAAGTCTTTCAACTAGCAGCGAACTTCTAGCCAACTTGCTTGGTGCGGCACAATTTTTCCAGGGTATAACAAACTTGTTTTCCTATACCCCCAAAAATTGGATTTCTAAAGTAGCTAATCGGAAACAAGTGCGTTCCGATATATCTTCTTGTACCCTCCTAGCGGAATCAATTCCACTGAAGGGGCAGTTCCTATGGGCACGTCGTCACGTGAACCCGGTCCTAACTGGACTGTCCTACACTGGACTACACTGCGCTGAGTCGTGCCGTCACACACCCGTTCGCCTCAGTTATTTTTCACACTGGGCGCTAGTTACACCTTGGTCTTATGCTTATTTTTGAAATATTTCTGTACAGAAAATTTTCCCAGGCCGGTAGCTTTTCACTAGATACTTATGCAGGTATAAATCCCTTATAATACGCTATAGGAATCTATTAAAATAATGCTTGAGTTGCTTGCTTATGAAAAAAAAAAATGAACAAAAAGAAAAAAACTTATTTTCTTTTATTAATCACCGCTTTATTCGCAGTATATTACTATACTGTTTAAATAAAGCTAGTGGTTTAATACTGTTCACCTTTTAGTTCCTATGTGTGCTGCGTGTGCAGTACCAATGAACAGCCACGTGTGTACGTGCGTTGTTCACAGGCCGCCGATGAATCGGCCACCCACGTGTTCTATAGTGTATTTGCAAGGTTGCGCTCGGGTTTCGCTATACGCAGTAATTGCGCCTAAATGTGGAATTAATCCCTTAACTGTGTCCGAGAGTCACGTATCAAGATGCGAAATAAATCCCGTACTTAATCCGTAAATCACGTACAAAGATGCGAAACTTTCCCGATGTGGGCACGTGCGCGCGCACCTTGCGTAATACACAATAGACGCTTTACGTTACTGCAAAAAAACCCAGGACTTGTCGCCACGTGGCGCGGTCCCTGTTTTTGCGGTAACTAACAATAAACAATTATAGTTTTGCACAGAGGGGATCCTCTATGTACTATAATAAACACAGATTCCACGTGTGCGAACCTTATCGCACGTGGTACATATACTATAATAAACAAGCAGCCCAAGACACTATACCCCGTTAAACTACTTGTGGCAGGCAGAAGTACAGTTTACTAAACACTTAGGTATGGTATGCTTTAAAACACGTGGCTTTCACCTATTGTACTCCGGGTTCAGCGCTAGCACTTCCCGAACCCCGCACCGCCGTGGACTCGGCCTATCCAGCAATGGAAACAAATAAATACTTAAATACCTCCACCCTTTTGCTGGTATAGGTCGATCCGCACGCCTGGTACTGAGTTCTGGACTGTGGAGCGGACGGACGAGCCCTCAATTGTTAATGGTGATTAAACTATGACCAGAGATACAATATGTGAAAAGCGTAGGTTACGTAATGTGTCCGCAACTTGCTTACTCTTTATACCTAACTACGTGCGAACAATACGTAGCGCAGCGTAGCGTACCTTTTAATTGTATGTTATACAGTTAAGAACCAATACCTTGATAAGAGATCCCTTCGCAGGACTTTGTCTCTAATTCTGCGAATATACTTTAAAGGACAGAGTCCGCAATGTACCTTATCGCTATTATGCGAATAACCAGACACGACCACTGAATAGAAGTAAGGAGGTTAGAACTCCATAAAAAGGTTGTATTAAAGTCCCTAATGGACAAAAGGGGGTTACAGAAATAAGAAATAAACAGGTATAACAAGTGATACAATATACTAACAATGAATGCTAACAAACTCTGCTAAGGGGAAAGAATACAATAATACAAGACACAATCAGCCAACGATACTACAAAGATAAATACCGTGAAATGCAACCGTTACCCGTCTCATCTAGTATGCGAAGCGCAGTCCGGTCAGAGCTCACTATCGTTCACAAATGAACTATAGTCCGGTAGGAAGGTCCAGGGAAGGTAGTTGTGCCGAAGTGACCGAGCCTGCTCCGGGTCGCCTATCTTATAGGGTCAGAAGGGGGAGGTCAAAGGCCATTCTCATTGGTCAGAGATCATATGTCCGGTCCACTGTGATTGGAGGTTAGACGCTGTACCTGGTCTGACCAGGTGTAGGGGAGTGAACTTTAAGAGTCCTTTGTTTGGTGGTTTCGGCGTCAGCAAGGATAAGAACCGGTTTTATCTAGTTTCCTTTGTTAACTACTTTCAACAGAAACTGTCTCTGGAATATGGATTATGTCCATAACTATCGGGCAGTGTACATTGCGAAATATTCGCAATGACCGGAATACTTCGCATAATGAACTGAACGGAACGGTACTAAACACGATAAAGATAGGTGTGTGCAGGGCTAACTAAACTATGTGTGGCGTTCTAAACCTTTTAACTATATTTCATTTCGTGTAAGTGTGTTATGATGAATTTATGTGTGATAGTATGTCTACTCTTCTGGTCCACATTGTCACACATACTCGGGTATGGAAACTTTATTTGCGCAACTCTGCGAACCAAAATGGCGGCCATACTATCACAAAATGGCGTGTGTGTACCTAGACTTCAACATACCGAAGATGATACTGCGCATGCACTGGACCCGGACAGACGACTCTCTCAGCCAATCTGCATCCTCAGGCCACCCGCCACGGACCCATCACCTGCCCTTGCCTGCCTGGTGACAAAACTGAAGGTGCCCATACACGTACCAATTACCCGGTACTTTTTGTGCTAAAATAGCATTGCATCGCATGCACAACGATGCTATTTTAGCACAAAAAGTACTGAATAATTGGTACCTATAATGGGCACCTTTACTCAGTTTCTGGACACCTCTCTCAAATTTTGGGAGGGCTAGTTGCCCTCTTGCTCCCCCATTCCAATTCCCTTGTGTGTCATGTAAAATGTTGAGTCTGTTGAACCTAATATTACTTACCTTAATATTAGTGGCCTATTTAACATTACTGCTACAGTCAAGTGATGTGAGGTTATAAGGAATAGAAGGTAAAATACACACGAACAGCCTTACATGCACTGAAGGTAAAGCACATGTAAGGCTGTTCCTGTGTGTATTTGTCTATAGAGGTTAGTTACCTGTCAACTGTCTTCTGCTGCTTTTGGTTGCATCACCAAAAGCCAGGTACATTTTCTTACATAGAAGGTAAAATATCTGAGGTTGGTTTGTTGTTGAAATATAGCTTCAGATACTCGTTGGTTTTCTCTACTACTTTGATGTGTCCTATTATTAATATAAACAAATCAAATAAATATGAGATAAGGATTTCTAGTGCAATATTACAGGCATTTTTAGGTCCACACAGGCAATTCAACCTGGGTTATAAGAAGGGCTAAACCCGGAGCAACCTTTGTATAATGGGCGCCCTGGGTTAAGTGTGAGAGTGATGGACCCAGAATCAAAATTCCAGCTCTTGACCTGGCTTAGCGATGTGAAAGCAGTATTACAGTATATAGAGGCCAATTCATTATTGGGGGACACTTGTCCCCCAATAATGAAGTATCTAACACAGGCCTTTCCACGAGCAACAGTGGTGGATCGCCAAAACAATTCAACATTGATCTGGGCCAGGGACGGTTCATATGAAGATCATTTATTTCTGAAACCTACAGTATTTCAGTGCATTCACCCAGGTCATATATTATAGTAGATCTATGCTTGCCTATCCTAGTTTTTCGGCAATCCCTGATGGAAGAGTGGCCAGATCTCCAACATCCTGCCCACTTGCTAGTGATGGGGCATGTTGAGGAGATTATACAGGGAATTGCAGTGCGTTATGGAGGGATGAGGTTAATGACACAAATGCACATTTTGAAGGTGCAAGCAGCATCGCCTCTCTAGGCTTCTCCCCGTTAGAAGACTTTAAAGATAGGCAAGTGTGATAGATCTCATTGCGCTATCGTCATATGTATTCATTTAATAGGTGTCAAACTTAGGATATCATGCCAAATGTTTAATATCGGGATAATGTACAATGAAAATACAAATAACAAATGGAGAAAAGTGTGGTAAAAAGTATAACACCTTAAATATACAAAGTAACATTAAACAACTTGCACAGATGTAGTAACGGTGTTAACATTAAAAAAGGGCTACTGTATAAGGTCAGGTCCTTAGTTTCCCACCCGGTACCATACTGTACCTCCCAACTTTGTGAAATAGGAAGACATGGGTGCCCTGTATTCACTGCTGTGGGGACATAACATAATGAGAGTGGATAGCAGGGGGAACGACGAGACACTGCCCAGAGTTGTGCCCCCCCTTCTTTCTCCCACAACCATAGCATTTCACAGAGCAGAGTACCTGGCGCTGCAAATACTCATCTAAGGGGGGCACCTATCTATATCCATTGTGACATCTGTTAAAGGGACAGGAGTGGGTGCTATCTGGGGGTGTAACAAAGTTTGGGCTGTTTCTGGGCTCCACTGGGTAAGGCAAGAAAGGTGTCTTTGGCGTAGGGGTTAATAGGGATCGCCAAACTGAATCCGCTTTTGATAGTCCACATGGCAAATGATCCTCAATCATCTCATTTATTACTTGAAGCCATCACTGGTATCCCGACTCAAAACATGGGTCAGATGGCCCTATCAAAAGCAGATTCAGTTTGGTGATATTTGCACAGCAATTTTTTGCTAGTCATTGGAATAAAGATTCGGATACTCCTCCATCTTGTATATCAGTGGAACACGGAAGCGCTGTTTAGCTTCCTCATTTTGCACTCCACTGATGAGGTGATTGCCGGATATAGACACTGAGGGCGGCTTTAAGCTATAAGTGCCACTATTCAGTAGTTGTCTAAAACCGGATGTAGACGTTGATACTTGCACATCCGCTAGCGTGCATTCCAATGAAGGTGGAAAGTATGCCGATAATAAAGCATGTTTTGACCTCTTTTGGTGAGGTGAGTGATACATGTATTATTAATATAATACATGAGTAATGAGCATATTGTGAGGTTTTGCACTATGTATTTTTAGCAATGAACTAATAGCTGTGTGAGTTTTAATCGGCATCTTATGGTAGTTCCGGGTTCCGATTGTGCTGATGGGCGGGCTGACAGAGTACAGGGTATATAAACCTGCAGGGTTCCACTGAGGGGTATATACCTGCTCCTGGAGGTGGTCTTAAAAAAGGTCCCCCTAGAGGACCAAAACATCGACTCTATGCTGATGTGAATAAACTTATATGGATAAGCAACAAGCCTGGTGAGTGCTCTCTGCATTGTACCATATATATATATATATATATATATATATATATATATATATACATATCGCTGACCAATACTTGTTTTTAATGTATTGTTCTTGCTTGCATTATGACTGCATTTTTTATGCAGCATTTACAGCCATATTTTTGCTGTTTATATATAGTGTGATTTGTTTGTCATGTCTATGTATGTGTATTGTGTGTAGTTGTAAATAGTGTTGTCTATCCTGCAATAGGGTATCAGAATCAGCGCAGACTTTTTTTTGCAATTTCTCAGTGACACCAGATATGGGTTGCACACATCATATCTATTTACAGCCCCCTTGTTTACTCCGCGGAACTTTCCCCACAGGGAACTGTTTCCGGGGACTCATTTGTTTAGCTTCAAGTCCGGGGTCTGGCGTCTGGCCGGGCACTTCCGGTTTCGTACAGCCGTTCTTTCTTCCATACACCGCAGGTCTACTACAACGGTATGGAACAGATGCTGTCATATAGAGTATGTGCCCAGTGCTATGCGCTATCTATTTGCCACTATTACTTATTGTTATACAGTGAAATACTCTCACATCAGTCTTCCGTGACCGGAAGTGACGTCACGTGCGGGCCACCGTGGAACGCGGAAGTGCCCTGGTTGTTCAAATTTTGGCGCCCTTTCTTATGTCCTGTCAGGTATAAATAGCACTATGACCAGCAGTGGCTCCTTGCTGTAGGAAACCAAAGGAAAATAAATATAGATGAACTATATTAATAAGGCGCTTGGTATGGGTGTGCTTGACCAGAAGCAGCAATCCAGTAAAAAGGAGGAGTCACCTCCAATACAGTATACACAAGAAAAAAGGGGGACGGTTGGATGCGCTAGTAAACACTTATAACAATATATTGTATGGAAAAGAAAACCTGGTCAGGTGTGAAAAGGGGAATATACAATTTAATATGCAAAAACAATAATATAAACCGTATAATACACAATATTAAAATTCAATTAGGACAGGAGGTTAATAGTCACCCATTTTGATGTTCTTGTGCCAGTCCTTAAGAGGAAACCCCAAAGGGTAATTTTTGTATGGTAGTCCAAGGAACACGAGATTTGTAATCCAATTGGTTAGTATCCTTAGGAAGAGTGGGGATATTCTGGTGCTTCCACAACGAATTGCCGGGCCTTTAGGAGGTGGCGTACCTCCAAGAAATTCTGTGTGCCACGGATGGTGGTAGTGTGACCAGTCCACTTTGTTCTCCCAATAGAGCTTGTAGTAAACCACTTGGGAGTGGGGTTCCTTGGATGAATCAAGTGTATAGACGGAATAAACACTGGCAAGGGTTTTTGCTGGCAAGGGCTAGGTTAACCATAGGTCCTTTTGAGGTAATCACCAACGCGTTTCGCTGGCTACAGCAGCTTTTTCAAGGTGGCTTACTAAGATAAGTGGTGGGGTTTAAATACCCTCCCTAATTGATCATGTTACACACCTGACCAGGGTAATTAACATGTAATAAACTAAAATACAATGTAAAATACATATGAAATTCAATAAAAGGAATTGTTGGAGACAGACCCACTTATATATATAACTAGCAATCAAAAATTATCAACAGATCACTTGTAATCGAAGAAAATAAGTTGCCGAATATGCACGGATATACCGGAAGTGTACGAATTTCGTCACTTCCGGGCGGTGGAACGCACGCTGTATAGCGTGAGTTTCCCGCTATTTACGTATATATACAGCGCTAGATATTATTTAGGGCGCTGTGGAGTGACGTCTGCCCGCGTCTTCTATCCGGCAGACGATACGGAGAGACGTGAGATCTCATATGGATTAGGCAGTGCGGCTCGAAATATGCCCGGCTGCCGGATATCCTGTATGTTGGAACGCTTGTGAATGGAACGCAAGCGGAAGTATGACGCTTTCTTGAAGCGCATATCTGTCACTTTCATAGAACAACATATACTCGGCATCTTATTGGACAAAAAGCATGGTGTTTAGAAGTTGTCAGTTTTTTTTATATTGTTTTGTTCTCAATATGCAAGAATAATCCTTATACTATGTTAGGCATACAGATATATAAAGAGGAAAACTGTTTTTTATTATTATTCTATGTATGTATTTTATTAGCAGTAGGTAGGTAAATAAAACCAATAATTGAATGGTGTAAAATATAAGAATAATAAAATGAATGAAAAATAATAATAAATATAATAAAATAATTAAAAAAAAGTAAATAATAAATAAATAAATAGAAAGTAAAAAAATAAAGAAATATAGAGGAATAATAAATAGAGAAAATAATAAAAAAAAAATGAAGGGGAAATTTTTTTTTTTCCCCTTCATTTTATTTTCTTTATTATTTATTTTATTATATTTATTATTATTTTTCATTCATTTTATTATTCTTATATTTTACACCATTCAATTATTGGTTTTATTTACCTACCTACTGCTAATAAAATACATACATAGAATAATAATAAAAAAAGTTTTCCTCTTTATATATCTGTATGCCTAACATAGTATAAGGATTATTCTTGCATATTGAGAACAAAACAATATAAAAAAACTGACAACTTCTAAACACCATGCTTTTTGTCCAATAAGATGCCGAGTATATGTTGTTCTATGAAAGTGACAGATATGCGCTTCAAGAAAGCGTCATACTTCCGCTTGCGTTCCATTCACAAGCGTTCCAACATACAGGATATCCGGCAGCCGGGCATATTTCGAGCCGCACTGCCGAATCCATATGAGAGCTCACGTCTCTCCGTATCGTCTGCCGGATAGAAGACGCCGGCAGACGTCACTCCACAGCGCCCTAATTAATATCTAGCGCTGTGTATATACGTAAATAGCGGGAAACTCACGCTATACAGTGTGCGTTCCACCGCCCGGAAGTGACGAAATTCGTACACTTCCGGTATATCCGTGCATATTCGGCAACTTATTTTTTTCGATTACAAGTGATCTGTTGATAATTTTTGATTGCTAGTTATATATATATATATAAGTGGGTCTGTCTCCAACAATTCCTTTTATTGAATTTTATATGCATTTTACATTGTATTTTAGTTTATTACATGTTAATTACCCTGGTCAGGTGTGTAACATGATCAATTAGGGAGGGTATTTAAACCCCACCACTTATCTTAGTAAGCCACCTTGAAAAAGCTGCTGTAGCCAGCGAAACGCGTTGGTGATTACCTCAAAAGGACCAATGGTTAACCTAACCCTTGCCAGCAAAAACCCTTGCCAGTGTTTATTCCGTCTATACACTTGATTCATCCAAGGAACCCCACTCCCAAGTGGTTTACTACAAGCTCTATTGGGAGAACAAAGTGGACTGGTCACACTACCACCATCCGTGGCACACAGAATTTCTTGGAGGTACGCCACATCCTAAAGGCCCGGCAATTCGTTGTGGAAGCACCAGAATATCCCCACTCTTCCTAAGGATACTAACCAATTGGATTACAAATCTCGTGTTCCTTGGACTACCATACAAAAATTACCCTTTGCGGTTTCCTCTTAAGGACAGGCACAAGAACATCAAAATGGGTGACTATTAACCTACTGTCCTAATTGAATTTTAATATTGTGTATTATACTGTTTCTTTTATTGTTTTTGCATATTAAATTGTATATTCCCCTTTTCACACCTGACCAGGTTTTCTTTTCCATACAATATATTGTTATAAGTGTTTACTAGCGCATCCAACCGTCCCCCTTTTTTCTCCTTGCTGTAGGAACTTGCTGTGTGGTCCATGCTGTGCCTTTTTATTGGATGCCCATGATGGACTGAAATGCTACGTAACGTTGAGTATACCATGCTACTTTATTCTTGATGACTTATCAAATACACAGCTGATTTTATTTTGCATTTAAAAAAAACCTGGAGAATGCGTCCTTTTTTTCGTCTCTATATATATATATATATATATATATATATATATATATATATATATATATATATATATATATATATATATATATATATATATATATATATATATATCAGATTGTCAGGGCACTCCTCGAGACAGATAATGATGTCGCCCCGGTGCCTCCTCTTGTGCTCCCGCACAGTAGTATAGGACAGATCGGTAGTGGCACTCGTGGGTCTTTCAGAATAAGGAAAAACAACAGACGCAGAGGTCTGGCAACGTTTCGGTTTATTACCGTTATCAAGGCTTGATAACGGTAATAAACCGAAACGTTGCCAGACCTCTGCGTCTGTTGTTTTTCCTTATTCTGAAAGACCCACGAGTGCCACTACCGATCTGTCCTATATATATATATATATATATTTATATATACATATATATATATATATATATAATATTGTGTATATATATATATCCACAATAGTGTTATAGGGTGCCCTAAAGCGGTCAAAGGTAACTCCTGCCTTTCCTTATTTTATAAATCCATACCCAGATTTACCCGGATCTTCAAACGGGATCTTATTGGCTATCCAGCTGTCACATGTTTTAGCCTAAACATGTGACAGTATATAGCCAATAAGATCCCATTTTGAGATCCGGGTAAATCCGGACCTGCACAGTCCTGTCCTTAAGATAGTTTTAAATCAGGACAAACAATTGACCACTCCTGGTTGATAAGTGCAAGTGTGCTCATCAGAGTTCAAGCGGCAGGAGCGGTCAATTGTTTGTCCTGATTTAAAACTATATATATATATATATATATATATATACAGTGCTTAAAGTGGTCCCAGATAGGTGGTGGAACTCATTTCCTGGAAACCCCCCCCCCCCCCATTAGGTGGAGCCCTGAGTACTGCCAGGGTTTTTGGCACCCAATGCAAACTAATGTATGAAATTTGTGCCATACTTCTGATACTTTATAAAGAGATAGTGATCGCAAAATAGTACTCCCAATTCAAATTATGCAACACAGTAGCACAATCATATTTGCATTACACCAGATGTAGTGACCCTGATTTATGTTACAGCACAATGTAGTGTTCCTTTTTTTATGTTATGACACATAAGTGTCTCTTTACATGTATGCACACAGTAGTATACCTTGCACATAATGCCTACAGTAGTATTGATTATACACATAATGCCCACAGCAGTCATACCCCTAGAAAAAAATGTCCACGGTAAGTGCCTATTTCCTACATCTGACAAATTGCACATATCTGTCCCTTTCTGTCCAGCAGCTACCTCTCCTCTCATATTCACCTGAGCAGTGGTGACAGCATGACATCACATACACCGTGCCAGAAAAAGAAGCCGCTGGGACCGGCTTTTCTGTTGGAATCACTGTCCAGGGCTGTGGTTTAGCTGGAACTCATTTCCTCCTACCACCACAGGTGGCGGAACTCAGTTCCACTGAGTTCCCCCTCACTTTAACCCCTGTATATATATATATAGCGTCCTGAGGTCGGCACTCCACAACAAATGGCAGTGTAAATAACCCTCCAAGGGATGTAGTATGTGACTCGGTGCCCTCCGTGCTGGCTGCACATGCAGGCAGAATATATCAGGATGTGGGGGCGGCGGCACTCGAAATGAAGACACAGCAGGCAGGTTTACCGACGTTTCAAGATCACTAGGTCCCTTTATCAAGGTGCATGTGAAGACAACAGAGTACAAAGAAGCACTTACCTAAATACCTGTAGTCCGTGCATGGCTCGCGGCGTTCAGCCCGGAGTCGACCGCCAATGACGTCATCAACGCAGCTGAGTCACAGCGGGACACGCAGGGATCACCTGCTAACAACAAAAACCACGTGAGTATGTTTATATAATATGACAACCAAAACAACAAGAGAAACTGAACAAACCAATGAATGAAAAAACAAACGTAGACAGACAGCAACAAAGACAAATTAAGCAGCAGATGGTCGACATTAAAAAATGACTTCACAACTTGACAATCACAATAGAGAAAAAATAGCATAAAGATGCATAAGTTAATCAGATGTTGCATAAGCACACTGTAATAAAATAAAGGTGCAAACATTATTGAAAACTGTCAATACATATAAATAATGTTATAAGCAAAAAAGCTTGCATGTATCAAGAAGATACAGCAAAAAAATTCAAAATATTACTTGGCGCTCTCAGACTTACACTAAAATAGATATATGTCCTTTATGTGTATGTAGGAACCATCCTTTAAGTCTCATAAAAGGAATGTCTGCCGTTTTGTATACAGTCCTCCAATATTTTGATAAAGACAGTGTGTCCACAGTCAAATGGAGGATATGTCCACAGTAAGTGATCTCTCTCTCAGATGCCCGGCGGCAGCAGCAGCAGCA
This sequence comes from Crinia signifera, assembly GCF_055691185.1. Lineage (NCBI taxonomy): Eukaryota > Metazoa > Chordata > Amphibia > Anura > Myobatrachidae > Crinia > Crinia signifera. The sequence continues at coordinate 326,054,096 of NC_139218.1, read as the reverse complement.
GCCTGGGGTCTCTCTGCAGCTCTGAGCCCACAACAAGCAGGGTTTCCACTCTGAGATCTCGGAATTCCCTGGTGCGACCTTTTTTCCTCTTTTCTCCTGGTCAAAAGCTTAAAATTCCCTGCACATGCTTTTGGGTTGAACACTGCTATGGATGCTTTACAGCCAAGTGTAGTCTCAAGGCTACAGGACAGAGCCTGTATGATAAAAAATGTTATAAGCCCATGTTCTCCTCATTAAGGCCGCGAGGGGCCAATGTATCCAGATAATAAATCCATCTGCTTTCTGCACGTAATAGTGCAGTAGACCTCTCACCACCTCTTAAAGAGGGGGGGATATGGTCGATGATTCTGTAGCGCAGAGATGTTAAAGCGTGCCTGGCTTCAATAAAGTGGTGAGCCACAGGGAATTCACTAGTACCTGCAGATAAACCAATTTTGATATTAGAGCGATGCGCTGCAGCTCTTTCTTTGAATGCTCTATCCGTTTTACCTATATAATGGCGGCCGCAGGGACAACTGATCATATAGATAACGAATTTTGTACTGCAGGTGACCCTGTGCCTGATTTTAAATTTCTTCCCTGTGAAGGGATGGAAGAAGGAGTCCCCCTGCACCATATAGCTGTAGGTGGTACACCCACTACAGCGAAAGCACCCAACTTTGGGAGTCCCCAAAAATGTGGGCTGTTTAGGTAAAGGAAATCTTACATCGGTTTTTACCAGATGGTCTTTGAGATTTTTCCCTCTAGTGTAAGCATGCATAATTTTTTTATCATGCAGGGAGGGTAACTGAGGATCAGTGGTAAGTATGGGCCAATATTTATTGGTGATCTGTCGCTGTTGGGTACTTTTATGATGGAAAGAGTTGACCCAAATGAGTCTATCACTAGTACGATCTGTAGTTACAGAATTAAGGGCCTGTTCACGGCTTAGGGCCAGTACTTTATTTTTGGACTGCTGTAATTCCTGGTGACAGTATCCTCTGGCCTCGAATTGACGAACCATGTGATCCAATGATGATTCCAGATCTGAGGGTGAGCTGGAAATCCTGCGAACCCTCAGCATCTGGGAAAAGGGGAGACCCTTCTTCAATGACATGGGATGGTGGCTATTCGCATGTAGGATGTTGTTTCTATCGGTGGGTTTTACAAACAACGAGGTACTGATGAACCCATCAATTAATTGATGAACCCATCAATTAATTTTCACATCAAGAAAATTTACACACGATTGGTCAATGCTGTATGTCAACTTAGCAGGGGAACTGGTCCCGTTGTAATAAAGTTCTCCAGTTCCTCACTGGACCCTGCCCAAACCACCAGTAGGTCGTCTATGTACCGCAGGTACAGCCTGACTGACCCACTGATGGCCTGGTTCTCTGTAAATAACACCTTGTCAATCGTGTACATAAAAGCATTGGCGAACGATGGGGCCACAGAGGACCTCATCGCACACCCCTTCAATTGCAGGTAAAATTTACCGTTAAAGGTAAAATATTTGCGCTCCAATGTCAACGAGAGAAGCTGCAAAAAAAGAAATGGGACCTGTATACAGAAGGTTATCAGTGATGAGCAAAAGAGTGGCCTGAAGCCCCAGATCGTGCGGAATGCACGTGTATAGGCTACAAACATCGATAGTGCCCAATACACAGTTCGATGGTAGCCTTTCCAAACCTGACAACTTTAGTATAAGGGCATTGGTATCTTTCAGGTATGACGGCATACCCTGTATACACGGCTGCAAAAAGAAATCAAGGTACAAAGAGATAGAGTGATAAAGCGATCCCCGGGCCAAGATGATGGGTCTGCCCGGGGGATTCTCTAAACTCTTATGTACCTTTGGTAAAAGGTATAGCAAAGGCACAATAGGAAAGGATGTGGACAAGGAGTCACGAGTGGATGCAATAATTGTATTATCAATAACTGCCTTGTCAAGTAACTGGTCCAATTCAACTTTGTATGGTGCAGTCGGATCAGTCGATAACAGACTGTAAGTATCTGCGTCCTGTAACTGGCGATACACCTCTTGGACATAGTCTGAGGTATTTAGTATAACAATTGATCCTCGTTTGTCCGCCGAACGAATAGAAATTGAAGGGTCACTGCTCAAAGATTTGAGCGCTTGCCATTCACTGGCAGAAAAATTGGAATGACTCTGTGTGCGGCTTGAGTACAGTTCTGCAGTATCTTTCTCTAACATCCGTCCGAATGTCTTAATTGATGGATTAAGAGAGAAAGGCTCAAACTTAGACTTTTTGTGTAATACTTTGGGCACCAGTTGAGTAGTGGATTCGCTGACAGGGGTAGATTTGTCTTGAAAGAACTCCCTAAGTTTCAATTGACGCACAAGCTTGTACTGCTCAACCTTTGCTTTAAAGGGGTCCATTTTAGAGACTGGCACAAAACTCAGGCCTTTTTCAAGGACCTTTTGTTCGGTGACAGACAACTGTCTATCGGACAGGTTGAATATTAATGCTTCGGGTAGTGTTTCGGTTGAAACCGTGTTTTGGCTACCTGTTCTTTTATTTTGGCCACCGCGGCGGGTGTATTTTCTCTGCCGCGTTGACTTGCATTCTTTGGTCGTGCGCCTGAAGGGAGATAACCTTGGGAGACAGAGGGTTGTTCCATATCACTCTGTGATGATTGTTCATCCCTAGATGAACCTGTGTCCCGTCCTCCTCTCCAACGGCGGGTGTTAACCCTTTTCTTAAAAGGGCGCTGCACGTGACCACCTCCCGTCAGCCATGGATAAACAAGGTGGCGCTCCTAATCGGTGTCTACCCGATCCTTTTTGTTTTTTTTGTAAGCCGCAATCTCCTTGGAATATTTATCCAGTTGCTGTTTAATTTTCTCCATCCAATTATTGGCAGTATCTAATAGGAGTGGTTCTTTGTGGAGGTGTTCAAATGCTGCGATTTTTTTGTTGTATGATAGATAATTCACGTGTCACTTCTTCAATAACAGCAACCATAAGGTCAAATGAACACTTGTTGAGAATAGATGTCCATACCCTACAAAATGGAATGCTGTACCTGCCGATAGTCAGCACATTGGTGACGCGGAATCCCCGCGGTATCATGTTTTCCCGCATGTAATTGGACAGGGTAGTGCCATGAAATTGAAGATCAACTTCTTTCCTTTTAAGAGCCAGCCATTTGTGATAGATCTGCAAATTGTCACGTGAGGCGGCTGCTGGTAATAAATCTTGTTTAAAGAGGACTCTATCATAGTCAGAATCAGAATAACTGAACGTAGTGCCGTGTGCAAGCTCAATGCGGGTTTGGGACTGGGGGGGGGCAGCGAGGTAAGCTGTGTCCCATCCTCCATGATGTGTGGTGATGGTGCTCGTGCTCAATTAACAGGGGAAAGAGCCGCTGCTGCACAATGTTAAACACGCCAGTTGATAAGCGTGCACAGATGTCAGTTGTTGCTGTGAGATGGTGAACAAATAACACACCAGTGAATCCCAGGTTTCAGGTGCAATAAGGAAAGGCTTGTAAAACTGCAGACAGGGGTGACCAGACCGTTAGTGGAACCTAGGCAAGGACCACCAACCAAATATAGCGTCCTGAGGTCGGCACTCCACAACAAATGGCAGTGTAAATAACCCTCCAAGGGATGTAGTATGTGACTCGGTGCCCTCCGTGCTGGCTGCGCATGCAGGCAGAATATATCAGGATGTGGGGGCGGCGGCACTCGAAATGAAGACACAGCAGGCAGGTTTCCCGACGTTTCAAGACCACTAGGTCCCTTTATCAAGGTGCATGTGAAGACAACAGAGTACAAATAAGCACTTACCTAAATACCTTGAGTCCGTGCGTGGCTCGCGGCGTTCAGCCCGGAGTCGCCCGCCAATGACGTCATCAACGCAGCTGAGTCGCAGCGGGACACGCAGGGATCACCTTTTAACAACAAACACCACGTGAGTATGTTTACATAATATGACAACCAAAACAACAAGGTTGCCGAGGCAACCAGAGCCTGTGTATGAAAAGTATAGTTAGAAAAACTGAACGAACCAATGAATGAAAAAAACAAACGTAGACAGACAGCAACAAAGACAAATGTAGCAACAGATTGTCGACATTAAAAAATGACGGCACAACATGACAATCACAATAAAGAAAAAATAGCATAAAGATGCATAAGTTAACCAGATGTTGCATAAGCACACTGTAATAAAATAAAGGTGCAAACATTATTGAAAACTGTCAATACATATAAATAATGTTTTAAGCAAAAAAGCTTGCATGTATCAAGAAGAGAAAATTGCCAGAAGTGTTATAAAAAATGTTACAAGCCCATGTTCTCCTCATTAAGGCCGCGAGGGGCCAATGTATCCAGATGGTAAATCCATCTGCTTTCTGCACGTAATAGTGCACTAGACCTCTCACCACCTCTTAAAGAGGGGGGATATGGTAGATGATTCTGTAGCGCAGGGATGTTAAAGCGTGCCTGGCTTCAATGAAGTGGCGAGCCACAGGGAATTCACTAGTACCTGCAGATAAACCAATTTTGATATTAGAGCGATGCGCTGCAGCTCTAACTCAAACATACTCAAGTGGTTTTTGTTGTTACCAGGTGATCCCTGCGTGTCCCGCTGCGACTCAGCTGCGTTGATGACGTCATTGGCGGGCGACTCCGGGCTGAACGCCGCGAGCCGCGCACGGACTCAAGGTATTTAGGTAAGTGCTTATTTGTACTCTGTTGTCTTCACATGCACCTTGATAAAGGGACCTAGTGGTCTTGAAACGTCGGGAAACCTGCCTGCTGTGTCTTCATTTCGAGTGCCGCCGCCCCCACATCCTGATATATTCTGCCTGCATGCGCAGCCAGCACGGAGGGCACCGAGTCACATACTACATCCCTTGGAGGGTTATTTACACTGCCATTTGTTGTGGAGTGCCGACCTCAGGACGCTATATTTGGTTGGTGGTCCTTGCCTAGGTTCCACTAACGGTCTGGTTACCCCTGTCTGCAGTTTTACAAGCCTTTCCTTATTGCACCTGAAACCTGGGATTCACTGGTGTGTTATTTGTTCACCATCTCACAGCAACAACTGACATCTGTGCACGCTTATCAACTGGCGTGTTTAACATTGTGCAGCAGCGGCTCTTTCCCCTGTTAATTGAGCACGAGCACCATCACCACACATCATGGAGGATGGGACACAGCTTACCTCGCTGCCCCCCCAGTCCCAAACCCGCATTGAGCTTGCACACGGCTCTACGTTCAGTTATTCTGATTCTGACTATGATAGAGTCCTCCTTAAACAAGATTTATTACCAGCAGCCGCCTCACGTGACAATTTGCAGATCTATCACGAATGGCTGGCTCTTAAAAGGAAAGAAGTTGATCTTCAATTTCATGGCACTACCCTGTCCAATTACGTGCGGGAAAAGATGATACCACGGGGATTCTGCGTCACCAATGTGCCGACTATCGGCAGGTACAGCATTCCATTTTGTAGGGTATGGACATCTATTCTCAACAAGTGTTCATTTGACCTTATGGTTGCTGTTATTGAAGAAGTGACACGTGAATTATCTATCATACAACAAAAAAATCGCAGCATTTGAACACCTCCACAAAGAACCACTCCTATTAGATACTGCCAATAATTGGATGGAGAAAATTAAACAGCAACTGGATAAATATTCCAAGGAGATTGCGGCTTACAAAAAAAACAAAAAGGATTGGGTAGACACCGATTATGAGCGCCACCTTGTTTATCCATGGCTGACGGGAGGTGGTCACGTGCAGCGCCCCTTTAAGAAAAGGGTTACCACCCGCCGTTGGAGGACGGGACACAGGTTCATCTAGGGATGAACAATCATCACAGAGTGATATGGAACAACCCTCTGTCTCCCAAGGTTATCTCCCTTTAGGCGCACGACCAAAGAATGCAAGTCAACGCGGCAGAGAAAATACACCCGCCGCAGTGGCCAAAATAAAAGAACAGGTAGCCAAAACGCGGTTTCAACCGAAACGCTACCCGAAGCATTAATATTCAACCTGTCCGATAGACAGTTGTCTGTCACCGAACAAAAGGTCCTCAAAAAAGGCCTGAGTTTTGTGCCAGTCTCTAAAATGGACCCCTTTAAAGCAAAGGTTGAGCAGTACAAGCTTGTGCGTCAATTGAAACTTAGGGAGTTCTTTCAAGACAAATCTACCCCTGTCAGCGAATCCACTACTCAACTGGTGCCCAAAGTATTACACAAAAAGTCTAAGTTTGAGCCTTTCTCTCTTAATCCATCAATTAAGACATTCGGACGGATGTTAGAGAACGATATTGCAGAACTGTACTCAAGCCGCACACAGAGTCATTCCAATTTTTCTGCCAGTGAATGGCAAGCGCTCAAATCTTTGAGCAGTGACCCTTCAATTTCTATTCGCTCGGCGGACAAAGGAGGATCAATTGTTATACTCAATACCTCAGACTATGTCCAAGAGGCGTATCGCCAGTTACAGGACGCAGATACTTACAGTCTGTTATCGACTGATCCGACTGCACCATACAAAGTTGAATTGGACCAGTTACTTGACAAGGCGGTTATTGATAATACAATTATTGCATCCACTCGTGACTCCTTGTCCACATCCTTTCCTATTGTGCCTTTGCTATACCTTTTACCAAAGGTACATAAGAGTTTAGAGAATCCCCCGGGCAGACCCATCATCTCGGCCCGGGGATCGCTTTATCACTCTATCTCTTTGTACCTTGATTTCTTTTTGCAGCCGTGTATACAGAGTATGCCGACATACCTAAAAGATACCAATGCCCTTATACTAAAGTTGTCAGGTTTGGAAAGGCTACCATCGAACTGTTTATTGGGCACTATCGATGTTTGTAGCCTATACACGTGCATTCCGCACAATCTGGGGCTTCAGGCCACTCTTTTGCTCATCACGGATAAGTGCTTCTTTGTACTCTGTTGTCTTCACTTGCACCTTGATAAAGGGACCTAGTGGTCTTGAAACGTCGGGAAACCTGCCTGCTGTGTCTTCATTTCGAGTGCCGCCGCCCCCACATCCTGATATATATATATATATATATATATATGTGAACAAAAAAAGGGGGGTGATGAAACAGAAAAGGTTCAGCGCTCAAGGTCAGCTAGTAGAAAATATAGCATGTGGTGACCCCGCACCACGAAGAATACAATGTTTACAAGAAAAATGTGTACAAGACACATTAAAGGTTGCTATATTTTCCTCTGCGAGCCAGATGGATAAGATGGACAGGGACGTCCCTATCTTACTGGGAACGATCCTCTTCTCCGCCGTATAGAATGCTTGTATCAGATAGGCAATGAAGACACTTTCCCTTCACCACAGGATAATAGGTATATATAAAAAAGAGGTACCATACGCCCCTTAAGGGAAATGGCGTCTCCTCTTCTCCGAATAAAGACACTTCTTAGGTACACCAGACAACACCCAGGTCTTTCTTATATTCCAGGAGGTTTCTCCAGATATCAGAATATATGTAAAACACAATATGGCCACATATAGAGTAGTACAGTACTTTATTTCTGACAGCATAAAAAATGGGGAACAAAAGTATACACTGGGGTTCTGTTAAAATATCAAACGCCACATAGGAGAAAAACAAGCCAATTACCAGAAAAGGTGGAGAACAGGTTGGAACAAGTTCTCAAAAGCGCTAAAAGCATGGAGTCCCGGGAACTCTCACACAGGGCACTGTCCACACGATCCAGGTAAAGGAGCCTCTCCCAGGTGGGCGTCTGTAGTGGATCCAACGCGTTTCGACCGTTCGCTACGGTCTTTTTCAAGGATATACTTCCACTAACTGCAGGTAAGAATTTGAAGGGTATAATGACCAATCACGAAGTTGCACTGATTCGCGCCGTTTATCACGCTCGTGATAAACGGCGCGAATCAGTGCAACTTCGTGATGGAAACGCGTTGGATCCACTACAGACGCCCACCTGGGAGAGGCTCCTTTACCTGGATCAGGTGGACAGTGCCCTGTGTGAGAGTTCCCGGGACTCCATGCTTTTAGCGCTTTTGAGAACTTGTTCCAACCTGTTCTCCACCTTTTCTGGTAATTGGCTTGTTTTTCTCCTATGTGGCGTTTGATATTTTAACAGAACCCCAGTGTATACTTTTGTTCCCCATCTCCCCCATAACGACAGATCATACATCTGCCCCACTGATAGAACAGCTCTGAGCGAAGTATCAGATTACGCAGGGCAAAGAACAGCATATAATAAGTGCCCTGTTACACTACCCAGGAAACGCCAGCAGTTGGTGCACGATATAGCCAGCAGTGAATTTGTCAAGCAGAAAGCTGTGAATACAGTGCTGTAAGGAGCCTGAAGTTAGAGAATTAGCCTGCACTATTAGAAAGGACAACTACCTCAGAAAGTGTATGATCAGAGACTAGATCACCTATACTATGCAATAAAATACAGGCTCTCCTTGGCTAGACACCTTAAGGGCCCCATACATCAGCAATTAATTGTGACAGTTTTCAGATATGGAGATGATTGCCACAATTAATTTTAGATGTGTGGGCTCCCCCTTTTGGCAATCCCAATCAAAATCGCCAATCGATTGCTTAATCAGGTTTTTAAACATGTTTAACCCCTTCCCGACATTTGACGTACATTTACGTCATGGTCGGGATGTACTTCCCGACACATGACGTAAATGTACGTCATGACTTCAAAGTGCCACCGCGTCTAGAGACGCGGTGACAGAGGGACGATGTCTGCTGTCCCTGACAGCAGACATCTTCCCTCATTGCCCAGGGGGGGCAGCGATGCCCCCCGCCATGGGCGATCGCTGCGATTGGCTGTTCAAACGTGAACAGCCAAAAGCAGCGTTTACGGTACTTGTGAGTTATCTGGGCTGCCGATTTTTTGATTGTATGCCTTAAGTTAAGGCATACAATCAGATGCGATGCGATGCGATATCGCATCGCATCGCATCGCATGCGACCATCGGATGCGATGACCCGATTTTTCAATAGGAATCAATGTTAAAATGGATTGAGTCCATTTTAACATGGAATTCAATGGGAAAAATGGGTCCTTTTCATACCCCTACTATCCAAGTGGGCATGGAGTTGGATATAAACCTGTGGCGAGCGTAGCGAGCCACCGAGCCCGAAGCGTGGCGAGCGAAGCGAGCCCCGCGAGGGGACGGTATTCCGTGTCCCCTCGCGGGGCTCGCTACGCTCGCCACGCTTCGGGCTCGGTGGCTCGCTACGCTCGCCACAGGTTTATATCCAACTCCATGCCCACTTGGATAGTAGGGGTATGAAAAGGACCCCTTTTTCCCATTGAATTCCATGTTAAAATGGACTCAGTCCATTTTAACATTGATTCCTATGGAAAAATCGGGTCATCGCATCGCATCGCATCCGATGGTCGCATGCGATGCGATGCGATGTGCCCGATCCGACCCGATTTAGAAATCGGGCGCCCAGATAACTCATAAGTACCGCGTTTACTGTCTGATGTGTAAAATTTAGACTCTGTTGCCCCCTAGTGTCCAAAAAAAATAAAGGAGGTTGAAATAATGATTTAAAAATAAAGTTTAGATATGGTCTATGTTAGTTATTAACTATTTTGAGTGGTATGATTATTTGTCTCACAAGCAGAAAATTTTACATTTTGCAAATAGCAAAATGTACAATTTTTTTACGACATTTTGGTATTTTTCACAAAAAAAAAAAACTGTATTGACCAAAATTTACCACTAATTTAAAGTACAATGTGTCACGAGAAAACAATCTCAAAATCACTGGGATAAGTAAAAGCAAAAAAAAGTTATCCCCACTTAAGTGATACATGTCAGATTTGAAAAAAAGGGCTCTGTCAGGAAGGCAAAAACATGCTGCGTCGGTAAGGGGTTAATAATCTGGTATTATCTTCAGATCTTTTTTATATGTGTGGGCATTCCCAATTCGTCTTCTTCATCTATTTACATTATGAACAGCAATCGATTGGGCAATTTCCAGATATGAAGATGCAATCTTTAGATGGAAAAATCTGCCGATCACTGAAATAAATCTGTAATGTGTGGGCAAAGTCAGATAGATTGTAAAATCCATTTATCTGGCCAAAAAATCCCTGGATCTGGAAATCCATAAATTGTGATTGTTGATTTATGGGGCCCAATACAGCTTCCAGCGGAAAGTTATTATATTTTTATTAAATTACATGCACGCAGTCAGCTTCATGGACAGCTAATTCCTCTCAGATGAGAAAAGAGCAGATTGCTTCAGTTTAAAAATATTTCAGGGAAGTACAGAGGAAAGCACAGGGAGCCTGACCTGCATGTATACTGGAAAGCTTTAACCCTTCATTGGCTAGCAAAGATATCCTTCATCCATTAAAAGTAATTGAACCATAACACAACAGCGTAGAATTTACCTGTTAATAACTCTGCTTAGTGGATTATAAAAAGGGACTGAAAACTTGAATAGAGCTGCTCCAGAGTTCTGGAAAATCTAGTAAAACATTTCTACTTTGTGTAAAACATCTCTGGATTTCTTAACTATATTCCTAAAGCCACATAGAACATTTCCTGTTGCTATTGACTTTCTCTCACCTTTAATTGAGTCAAGAGAGACTAGAAAGACTTCTACAGGGATCTGGAGGTGGGCCTAACCTAAAAGGAAAGGGGAATAATAAGCAATTGCCTATTAGAGTGTTTATAGCTGCAGCTTAACTAATACTTAATGCATTAAGTAGCCTTGAGTGAGGTTGTTACTAGGGATGTAAAATATATAGATTGTGTTGTATTGTTGTCGAAATCAAATTGTTGTCACATTCAATCAGACCCTGATATTGTGCATTATTATTTAATTGCTTACATGCTTAACCTTGAATTCCTAGCTGAAGAGAAGCAGTGTTCCAGCAAAATAAAACCTTATTTATTGTACTACTGCTTTTCATTGGTGAACATTATACCATTGTTAAATTGATGTACCTGTGAAAGGAAAAAGAGAGAGAAATACTTACCAGAGTAGATACCTACCCATGATAGATTTCACACATATATATATATATATATATATATATATATATATAAAGATGGTCGCCACTCTGGCGACTTGAATAAGGTGAAAGTGACACACTTTTATATCTTGACAGTGCCGCCCAAACCTTCTGAGGGATTTGCTTAGGGGTGCCATTACTGTTTTACTGAGCAGTGGAGTGCCGGCCACACACGTCTATATTATACTATATATATACACACACACATACAGAAACAAAACATAAAGCATGAAAAGTGGCCGAATGCACACCCCCTAGATATTAATCGCCAGGCAAAGCGACAGAGCGATGTAGGGGCATTTTCTAAGCAATCACCCCGTGTATAGGCCCCATTAGTCTTTGGTACAGAGTGCAGTAATATCCATTTAGCTGGATTGGACTAATAAGCATGGTATAGAGTAGAGCTTGCCGCTACCTGCTCACCATTTGGGGATGGTTGATTTCACCCCTTTTGATGTTTTTAGGCTTAGGGTGGGATGTACTAAACGGAATATGCATTGAATATTCATATGCATTGAAGCCCTAAGGTGGATGCTTCGCCGCCGAGGGGGAGAGGGGGTGTTATGCTAGCTCTAGCTGCCATAACCCCATAGAAGCCTATGCACTTCTGTTTGCGTCCTCCGCCGTGCCGACCCCCGACCGATTCGCGCCCCCACCCTCACCTATGCCTGGCAGCTTCCTGCTGTGCTGCCCGGACCACTGACCTCCTCCTCCCTGCACCTTTTCCGGGTACAGCAGGAGGGGGGAGAGCCAAGGGGCCCTGCTCACCCCCTTGCCAGCTGCTTCGCATAGGCCAGCTCTTACCTCAAGAGCTGCCCTTTGCGATACTTATCGCATATGTTAGAACATACTGTATGCGATTAGTATGATTGCAATGGGTGGCGGGATGTACTGCAATTGCTTGGTACATCCCACACATATTCAGTTGCAGAGTCCATCTAATATTGGTATGCCTACTCCCCTTTTCCTTCTTAACATATTCTTCTCCAGTCTTAAGTTATTTAAAATGATAGACCTATTTAAACATCAATGATAGTTTTCTGTATTTTTATGTTTAGCTTTCAGTAAGGGTTTTTATTGGTACTTATGTATTATCTGGGCTCCCATGTTAAATGCACCCCATTTTTTCATACCCCTACTATCCAACTATGCATGGAGTTGATTTTATATAGTGTGGCGAGCGCAGCGAGCCACCGTGCCCGAAGCGTGGCGAGCGGACGCGGTCTCTTAAGAAAAATGGGAGCCCAGATATTACATAAGTACCTTTTTTTAAGTTAAGGACTTATTACATTTTATGTATTTTCTAGTAAGGGTTTCAGGACAGTTTAGGATGCAAGTAGTTGAATTAAAAAGCCAAACAACGCATATAATCGATACGAATGCACCAGAAGAATAAAATACATTTATCTATAGCATCCAAACCCTTCCCTTTTCATGTCCAATGTATCTGCCAAGCTAAAGGGCCCTACATACTGAGAAATTTGTGCCAGAGATTCATAACGGGAGATTCAGCATGAGAGATTTCCCTGAAACTGAATCTGTCAGATATGAGCCCACATACAGAGAGATTGGTGTCAGAGATTCATAATGGGAGATTCAGCATGAGATTCACAGAAAGTCTTTAGGCAACTTTAGGCGAATATTTTCTGGGATCGCTATTGGTTCCCAAAATACGGGGATCAAAAGGAGTAGGGGTCCCCTGTATTTTGGAAACCAGGACCGGGCTCTTGGACCGGTCCTGGTTCCCAAAATACGGGGACAAAAGGAGTAGGGTCCCCCGTATTTTGGAAACCAGCGCCGGGCTCAAACAGCCATCAGGGTAATGCCACAACTGGGGGACACTTATTATATAATTGGCTGGGGTCCCACAGCCAAAGCATTACCTCTGTGGCTGTTCAGCTCGGGCCAGGCCCCTGGGGTTGTAGGGACTCCCCCAATAAAGGGGTCCCCCCTCCTGGGTGCCACTGGAGGGGGGACCCCGAGGCTGGCATAGTGTCGCCCCCCCTTCCCTTCCCTCCCCCATGCAAATAAACATTAGTGGCAAAAAAAGATATATATATATATTTAATCATAGGTGGCCATAGGTGGTTTTCTTATAAGAAAAGTGACTTTCGGAAAATGGCTGGCCCCCATACGAAAGACAGTTTTTTAAACTGGTTTTCCGATGGGGCAGCCATTTTCCGAAATACACTTTTTTTCATAAGTGCCTCCGTCACTACAATACTGCCGGGATCTGCTGGGTGTGTGTGTGTGTGTGTGTGTGTGTGTGTTTCTTAAACACATTGCGGGGGGGGGGGGGGGGGGTGTGGTTCTTAAACACATTGCGGTGGGGGGGGGGGTCGGGGAAGTTAACCTGCGCGGGCGGGGGGGGCATCCCGTGCTATGAATATTTAATGAGCGCTCATTAAATATTCACTGCGCTGAATTTAGGACCCAGCTCATTGGCTGGGTCCTAAATACCGTTTCAGACCCGATTTTGATGCCAAAATACCGGGTCTGAAACGGGTAGGACCCTCCATTTTAACCGTTTTACAAAAACGGCTTTTGTAAAACAGTAAAGTGGTCCTGCACCTTTCAGACTGCACAGATTACCGTTTTAAAAAGGTAAAAAAATGGCAAAATACCGGTTTTTAAGTGCGGTCTGAAACCGCCTGTGCCTGCACTGTTCAAGGGAGTGGAAGCTACAATGTTGCAATTGAAGGTGAAATAGTTGAGGAATTAAGTACTTTTGAGCTCATCACTCAGGACCACTGGATACAAAGGTTGTCAGTTCTACAAAGCATTACTGTTAACTCTATACTTACTGCATATTGCACTGTGTAATTTTCCTTGACTCTGCAGTGGTCACCGGCCGTTCTGGGACATCTATAGGAATAAATACAGAGGGGTCTAAGTAATTGCTATTCAGCAGACTGCAGGAGTGCATTGGATGACTGTACAGGAGCAAGGCTGGAATAAGCCCAGCCCGGTCATTATTGGTAACTCTGAGGTTGAAACAGCAAGACTCTATTCAGTATTTAGATATGTACATTGAACTGTATTAAATTGGTCAAGTTAATGTGTCATAGTAGAACTCGCTATAATTGTTATGCACCAACCAAATGTCTGAACTTAAGAAGCACTGAACCAGGGTTGTGTCAGTCAGTAAAGTTTAAAGTTATCTTGTACAATTGACCTTAGACATAGGAATCCTGTAGTTGAAAAGTATATATGTAATTTCTAGGTAATGAGGTATTTTGTATGCTGTTTACTGTTATGTAGTACAATAACAATTGTGAACTTGCACTAGAAAGTCCCATTCCTATTTAAGTTCTTAAGTTCGTTATTTACAAAAGTGTTCCAGTGGATGTAGGAGACCGTAAAAGAAGGAATCTGCAAATAAAAAAAAGACTTACCCGTTCAGAGTACATCCTTGTCTGCATTATCTGAGTCTACAGATCCCGACGAGATATCTTGTAACTAGGATAATTACCTGTTATAAACATTACAACAGTCTGTGGATCGTTGGTCTACAACAACTAGGTCAACAAGCATTGGGTCGACACCGCTAGGTTGACATGGGTCAAGGTTGACATGGGTCAAGGTCGACATGGGTCAATGTCGACATGGGTCTAGGTCGACATGGGTCCAGGTCATGGGTCTTCAAACTGTGGCCCTCCAGATGTTGTGGAACTACATGTCCCAGCATGCCCTGACAGTTTTGGTATGCTCTTATAGGAAAAAATGTGGCAATGCATGCTGGGACATGTAGTTTCACAACATCTGGAGGGCCACAGTTTGAAGACCCATGGTCTAGGTCGACATGACATTTGGTCAACACAAGCATAAAAGCGTAAAACCCCACTGGCACTAGGTATGAATACCTGCAGTCACTGTGTATAGTGCATCACACTTACTTTCCTCTGGCTGGTCATGGGTAAGGCACAGGTACCAGGGGGTCTCCTGAATAATCAGGAGTTTAATTACGGTTGCATTGTGGGAGTGGACTACAGGTGTCAGTGCAGCGCAGAAAGAATTGGGTGCCAGGACATCTCATAAAACAGCAATAAACAGTTTATTGAACATATAGCAGGAATATAGCGGGGATAACTTCTGAACACTCTCCTCCAGCACACAGCATAATGGTTATATTAGATCACTTATCATTCCATCTCCTCCAGCACATTAATCGTATCAGTTACATCAAGGCACCTCCTCCAGCACACAGCATAATGGTTATATTAGATCACGTATCACGCCAACTCCTCCAGCACATTATTCATATCGGTTACATCAAGGCACCTCCTCCAGCACATCACTTAATTGCAGCGGCATAAATATGGCGAACAGCAGTTCATACCAGGGCATCCTGGGACCAGTAGTGCTACACATCCCAGGTTACTGTCTCTCTCATGCATAACAAGGACTCTTTTCAATGGGAAGCTACTCAGCATGCCGCGTGGCTTCGACCACTCACCCAGATACGTCCTCTCCTGAGACTCACACCTGGCACTCTTCTAGGGCACCTCTACATGTGGGCATCACCCTCTCGCTGGAATCAGTACTGCTGCTCTCACACTTCGATCTCTCTCTCTCTGTCAGGTGCCTTGCTGGGAATGGCAGCACTCCCCACATGTGCTGAGAGGGTCTCTCACTGAGGCTACATTCTCATATTTCTCTGCAGAAAAGCACCCATGTGTGTTGCTGCTTTCTCTCTATAGAAGGGGTGCAACGCATGACTGCTGTTTCCACAGCTGGGGACCATGGAAATGACAGCTAGCCATTCAATGGTCCCAGCCAAGATGCATCCTTCAATCTCCTAGCTTTTCCTCCTAACTTGTGCTGAATCTACTACTTTCTAACTACACTTCCTGTCTGCAGGAGGCTTGCATGTGATCACTGCCTGATCTCCAAACTTCTCCCAATCAGTGTACAGGAAATAGCCCTAGCTATGCATGATAAAACTAAATAGTATTAACTCTTGCAGTACCAGGGTATTACATAAGGTCGACATGGGCTAGGTCGACAGTCAAAAGGTTGACATGGGTTTTTTCACTTGTTTTTTTACCCGAATGTCGACATAAACACAGTTTAATCGGTCGCGGACAGTGTTCTCACTCATCGTGGTCTGAGCGATCTAGCATCGCTCAAAACGCTCATCTACACATATCGCTACTTCAGTAGGCCCCATTAGATTATAACAAGCTGGAATAATAAGTACAGTATCATGTTAATTAAGAGATACATTACCTGAAGGGGTCACACACACAAAAATGGAGAAGATGTTTCTGGGAAGTGGGGGTGGGGTGAGGGTATTGAAACAACAAATCGTTGACCTGGGATCTACTATTTGTTCACTTATATAGTGGTGATCTACCGGCATCAATTTACTGAAACCTAATGCAAAATGTATTGCTCCTTCCTAACCATAAGCAGGCTTCAAGGTGATCAAAAATAGGCTTAATAATAATAAGGCCACATCAAATAGTAGCACCAATATTAATGCAAACATTAAAAAAGCATCAATAATCTTGTCTATATAAAACAATATTTTTTTCCTGGGCAGTGATGTTCTGTAAGCCAGGCTCCACAAAATGCCATTACAGGGGTAATTCAAAGGTGGGCATGTTACTGGGCATTTTACTGATGTTTGTTCTTTTTTTACTCATGCACAAAACCCCATGAAAACCCTTTCTATACACGCATAGACCAAACTGTACAATGGCAGTTGCATGACTTTCCACATGTAAAAAGATGTGCATACAAATACTGTCCAGCGCTTCCCCTCACAATTCTTATACTGAGCTATCGATCCACCACTTGTGTCTGGACTAGGCTTTCTGCAGCACTATCGATCCACCACTTGTGTCTAGACTAGGCTTTCTGCAGCACTATCGAACCACCACTTGTGTCTGGACTAGACTTTCTGCAGCACTATCGATCCACCACTTGTGTCTGGACTAGGCTTTCTGCAGCACTATCGATCCACCACTTGTGTCTGGATTAGACTTTCTGCAGCACTATCGATCCACCACTTGTGTCTGGACTAGGCTTTCTGCAGCACTATCGATCCACCACTTGTGTCTGGACTAGGCTTTCTGCAGCACTATCGAACCACCACTTGTGTCTGGACTAGACTTTCTGCAGCACTATCGATCCACCACTTGTGTCTGGACTAGGCTTTCTGCAGCACTATCGATCCACCACTTGTGTCTAGACTAGGCTTTCTGCAGCACTATCGATCCACCACTTGTGTCTGGACTAGGCTTTCTGCAGCACTATCGATCCACCACTTGTGTCTAGACTAGGCTTTCTGCAGCACTAACATTTCTCCCAAATAACTGTAGTGAGAAAGGGAGCCGGCTGCCTGGATACCCAAAATGGGGGCATGAGTTTGTCTCAGCCAGTATAGGTAGTAAGTCAGCTAGATTGCTCAGTGATCCTCTGCTCCATGATTTTTCACAGCATTACTGTCTGTGCCCTGAATATATTTCTTCAGAGAGTGTCGCTATATTCCATCTCCCGTCAGAGTGCTCTTCAGTAGCAGCGGAGATGTGGGGATCATGGAGCCAGCAGCGTGGTTGCACACAGTATGTAGTAGAGTGACGCAGATCTGGCAGTTGAGAAGTCATAACCTGATCCCTTCCTCTCCACATCTACTGAATCTGCAGCAATTTCTAAGATCCCCAAATCCCCATGGATGACAGCATGATTTCACACGCTCATTGCACCCAAGAATTCATCACAGTTTTATTTTTATTAAGTGGTCGTGATCTACTGGTGGATGCCATGTGAGATACTAGTAGATCCAGTGGCGTAAATTTATCCAAGGGGCAAGATAAATATTCCTATAAATCTTGTTACATTGCACCACATTTATTTACATTATAATTTATTGTAAACAAATACATTGTTTAGTAGTTATACCCAGGATTAGCAGTGCATACGTACTTTCCGATATCGGGGACAAGGTGGCTGACCGCAGAGAGAATGACGTTGTTAACGAGGACCTCCCTCGTCTCAAGATGTTCAGATGAGGGAGGGGGTCGATAATGATGTGTAGGAGCAAAAATCCCTTTCTGAGTGATATTGTGAATAGTATTGCCTAGTGTGTATGGGGCTTTATGTTAATAAAAGCATATTCCTGGAAGTTGCCACTGATGACATCTTGTGCAAGGTTACATAATGTGTATGCACTATATTATCTGTCCAGGGGAAATCATTAATTACCTTGCATTGTTTGGGATTAGACATTTAATTAATTAGGTAAGCCTTTTAGGGGGTATGCAATCCTCTGCTATTTCCAATGGGGAAAATAGCGGTGTGGCGCTTTTCAATGCTGTCTTTACCGACAACATTGAAGAGGGATCACGGCAGAACGAGCCCAACTTTAGAAGCTGCCGGGCCCGTTCTGCCGATAACAGCCGTGGATTGTCGAGATCCCGGCCGTATATCAACAGTCCACAGCCGTTTTCGCGGATACGCCCCCTTTTCGGCGATCGGCAGGCGGAACATTGAATCCTGCCTGCCGATTTGCTGTGGAGCAAACCGCAAATGGGCCAGGATAATGGTTGTCGGGAGGGACCGACAAACATGATCCAGGAGTGCATACTCCCCTCAACATTTACTGAAGAAGAACATAATTACATTTTGGAAACAAAAATCTGGCAATGACAATTAACCATTTGTTCCTAAAAGCTGGAAAATGGATAAAAATGGTTGTTCAAAATAAATTTATTAAATAAAATGGCTTTAACCAATTTGACTGAATGACTATTGGCTCTTTTCCAGAGTTTGGGAGCAAATGGTTGATTGTCATATGCTCCCATACTGTACAATACCAGATTTTTGTTCCCAGAAGAGAGATTGGACAAATCTTCAGGTTTGTACCCGGCCTAGACGGAGATAGCTAAACTCTGATTCACCTCTGTCAATTGATACCATTATGCCCCTTTCAGACCGCACTTTGGAAACGGTATATTGCCGTTTTTTTACCGTTTTAAAACGGTAATCTGTGCGGTCTGAAAGGTGCAGATCCAATTAACCGGTTTGAAAATACCGTTTTTTCAAACCGGTTAAAATGCAGGGTCCTACCCGTTGAGCTGGGTCCTAAATTTAGCGCAGTGATTATTTAATGAGCGCTCATTAAATATTCATAGCACTGGAGCAGCCCTCCGCCGCCCCCCCCCCCGCGCGCGTTAACATTACCCGATCTCCCGGGGTAACATTCCCCGATCTCCCAGTGCAGTCTTCAGCCCCCCCTCCCCTCCGTGCAGCCGGTACCTGAGTTCGGTTGCAGATCCCGGCAGTAGTAAGGACCGATGCGCTTATAAAAAAAAAGTGACTTTCGGAAAATGTCTGCCCCATAGGAAAATCCATTTTAAAAAACTGTCTTTCGTGTGGGGGCAGCCATTTTCCGAAAGTCACTTTTCTTATAAGCAGCAGGTCCGTTTAAGAGGTGCGGTGTAAAGGGGTTTTACCTGGCAGACCCGTTTTTGGAAACGTTTTCAAATACAGGGTCAAAGCCAGTTATGCGGTCTGAAAGCAGCATTAATGACTTTCACATGTGTTGCTAGACACCTGGAATTATAAGCACTTCAGTACATTTTACTTTCATTTGTGGCTGTTACACGCGTTGGACTCTGTGCTCTTTCAGTAATGGAGAATTGCTGACGATAACAGAACAGAAGTTGAAGTAAAGAAAAAGGTGAGTTAATGAATATATATTTTGCAGTGTAGGCTCTAGCTGTTAGTTTCAATATCAGTGTGAATAGGTTAGCGTCCAATTAAAATTATAGACGCTGGAGAAGATAAACACCATATTATTCTTTAAGCATAATACTTGCATACTCTCCCGACCACCCAGAAGAGTGGTCAAGTTTCCCGGTACTGCCCAGCCATGCACTTACCAAGAAAAGTAGGTTGACAAGACCGGCCGATGGAGCAATTTATGCTGAACTGCATCATCATAGCAAACCCCCCCCATGCTTTACAGTGCCTCAATCTTGGCATTCTACCATGGGGGAGGGGGGTGACCATGATGATATGGTGGCGCAGCCACATTCCAGCATCTACAGCCTCCTGTGCCACATAATAACCCCTATATCAAGCCCCCCCCAGTAGGGTTACTTGGATAGTCTGTCTTCTCACAGGGAGGCATTTAGAAAATTAGGTGTGTGTGTGTGTGTGTGTTTTTTTGATGGGGGGGGGAAGCAGAAAACCAACACCCAAACAGAAATAACAAATGTCCGTTGCAAAATAGCAATCACAAGGATCTTTCACAAATCCAGAAACATGGAAGGAATCTCTCCATCTGAGCAAATGTGAGTAGGTCTGTGACTGCTACTTACAGTATTTGTAACTGAGACAGGCTGAAAGTGGTCAGTGCTGAGACCCTCCCCAAGAATTGCCTGCCAATGGCGTATCTATAATGGGAGCACATGGGCCCGAGTCCCAGGAGGTCTGACTTTACATTAATTTTTATTTAAATACTTACTCTCTGGAGTCCAGTGTAGGAAGCAGCAGTGCTGCAGAAATCACCAGAAAAATTGCAGCAGCCATTTTTCTGGAGATCTGCGCATTAGAGTCCGAGCCTTCTTCTAAGTGCGCTGCACTTAGCGGCTGCCAGTCTAGTGGAGGGGGCCCAGGTGGAAGAGGATGACACTCTCTTAATATGCCCCTGACTAGTAGCCTTTGTTGGTAATAGTTGTCACTACAGTATCTGGGTTAATAAAGGTTGTCACTATGGCCCTTATTCTAGTTCACTCTTTCGGATGCGCATTTGTTCAGAAATGACCGAACGCAACGCACGTCAGACCTTCAAAGAACACACGCCTACATGTCGTCCGCATCCGTTCGGACGGACTTTCAAAGAAGAGGGAGTGTCTTCGGCTGCATCCACATGTCCGTGTGCGGTCGGAACTCAAAGTTTCAGCAGGTCCTACTGCATCCGAACGGACGGGAAGCTGACCGTACACACCGAGTTGGCATTTTTGTGCCCACCTCACAAATCTATTCGGAAATCATGCTTCACCCATATTACACACTTATCCAATTATGGTACCTCCTAACATATATATTATTTATATTTTTAATCAATTAGTTCCTAATTGACACTTAAACACATTACTTCCTATTGAGATTAACCCTTACATCATGTTAAGTTTTGTTAGTTCATTGTTGCACCTTTACCTGTCTTAGTAGTTCCAATTGAACCTGTGGAAAGTGTTTAATTAATCAGTAATGACCAGAGGACTGGATTGTATTGTGCTCAGCTGTGAATATTTAAGGTGCTGGTGTACTAATTGGGCGATCCGAATGCCTAGCGCATGAACCATTGCCTTCCGAGAAGTGAAAGCTGCTTGTTTTCACCGTAGATTTCTGCTGTGTTGGTTCGCTTGTGCTCGGTGTCTGGTCCGAATGCATGCCTACCACAGTTCGTGCACTCCCACGTCTACGCCCACATTGTACATAAGAGAGTGATTTTGCCTTTCCTAGTGAAATAGAATAACCCCCCAAGTGCGGAGACACAGCGTTTCACATGCACATTGCGTTGCTTACGCATGCGCAGTTAGCTAAAAGTCGCCGTCCGAAAGAATTCGGAACGGACCGCATCAACCAGAATAAGGCCCTATGTCAGATCTGCTGCCCATCCGACCTCTGACTCTGCCCCCTCCTGGCTGCGGAGAATGGAGTCGCATACCGGGCGGCTCAGGGAGGTTGGATGGCCATACACTGCCGCTAAACATAACAGTAGTCTATGGCTACTTTTATACTTGCTAAGTTTAAGTTGGTTCCGATAATGGATATAGAACTGTTCACTGCTAAATCCAGAGTGCAACCAATCACAATCTGCCTATCATTTTCTTGGATCAAATAAGAGAATTGACAGAATGGGATTGGTTCCTATGGGCAACATCACCTTTTTTTATTTTTAAAAGCTTTAGTGAAGTTACACCTGTGTCTTCACTTTTGGACCCTTTTGAATTTTCTTAGTGAATATCCTTTTGGTCTGTTCATTGCGATAATGCCTGCTTAATGAGGCTATAAAAGAGAGAAGTGCTTAGTAATGATGATTTGTGTTTGATTGTTATATCTCCATAGCTGCATCAGATACAATTCTTGTCACACCCTCAGGCAATCCTACCAATTACCATATTCTGATTCGTGCTTCCAAGTTCCCAGAGTTCTCCATTGAGTCAACCCCTACGCCCGTGGCTTCTGGTTCCAACCAAGTCTTGGGAGTGACAGAGATGCTAATTAGAAATATTCAATCCTGTGCTAATAGTAAATTCAAATAAAAGACACACCATTCAGACCA
This sequence comes from Crinia signifera, assembly GCF_055691185.1. Taxonomy (NCBI): domain Eukaryota; kingdom Metazoa; phylum Chordata; class Amphibia; order Anura; family Myobatrachidae; genus Crinia; species Crinia signifera. The sequence goes on along the minus strand of NC_139218.1, from coordinate 326,031,767 downwards.
AAGAGGTTAAATAGCAATACAATCTCAACCCTTTGAGTGCCAACATTGCTGTGAAGATCCTCAAAATATCTGCCAAAAAAACTGAATTAAATTTATAAATGTATAAATAGAATTAAACAATAATACTAATGCATATAGTAAAACAAAATTAATGAAATAATAATATAACAATACACTTTGTTTTTTAAATATAATATGGAATTCCATAGATTAAACTGAATTCATATAGATGAATATATATAGCACATAACCACTGGATGTATTTAGATAGTACAGAATGATTATAGGAACGCAAGAGAAAAAGACTCTCTTTTTTTGGGGCACTCTTGGATAGTGATTACAAGCTGTAATCTGTTAAGACAACGATAGACATATGTATTTGACTATCAACAGTATGTAATATATTATAACACAAGCTAGGGGATGGTATAGATTGTTGCACCGCCTTTCAGAGGAAACTCTGAAGTGGGGACAGTGTCAATTGGATGGGGTTAGCTGGTATGGGTGCTAGTAACACATGGGAGAGTGGGTGGATTATTCCATCCCAGAGTGTGGTTGAATTTAAAAAATTGCTTTTATTGAATCTTTTTAAAAATAAACACTAGACAAAAACGTTTGTTAGACGTTCACACACAAACATAGAACATGTATAGGATCACACTGATATATCGATGCCCTGTGGGCATAGGTTCCCCTCGTTCAGCAACACAAACTGTCTGCCTAGGCACAATAGGTATACATTTCTGATGGACAGATATGGTTCCAAGGCAGCTCTCAGAGTGTATCAAGTCTAGAGTCTGCTTAAATAAATAGTCATGTCAGTTATGGTTCCTATCCAAACAATGTATCCAAAGGGTAACAGTTCCCTTGCAGATTGTATCTACCTATTGGTGTTGCTTTTATCTGTTCTGAACAAGAGGAAGTGTAGGCTTGAGAAAGCCTAAAGGTGCCCATACACTAGTAAGATTTATCTTCAGATCTGGCTGGTTGGAACAAACACATGTCTATGGATGAGAGACAGTTTGTCAGTTTTCCAGCATTTCCAAACAAATGGTCAACTGTCATTTGCTCTCATCCATAACCATGTTTTTGTTCCAACCAGACAGATCTGCAGATAAATCTACGTGTGTCTGGCCACCTTTACTATTAAGTTTGCCAAAAAGAATGAAATATATTAAATAAATTCCAAGATGCAGATATCTCACTTATTCATCATACTTTCAACAATGTACTTGCCCTCAGATCAAAAGCCAAATGAACAATTTCAATAACAGTTAGTGCTGTTTTATGCCAGCAGCTATAATCTAAACATATTCATCTGTATTTTTAACATAATTGAATTCTGTACAGGTTAACAGTATTGTTATTGCTAGCAGCTAGAGTATAAACATACACATCTGTACTTTTTATATGATTGTATTATGTACACGTTAAGTAGTGGTGTATCGTCCGTAGGGCCAGCAGCCTTCACTTACGGATATATGTGTGAGGTAAGTGTCAATTATTTACATGAGTCAGGTAAACAGCAGGTAAGTGGAATTGGTGCAAAAATTGCTCCCGCGATGTAGTTGGATAGGGAGTGGGAAGATGGGGATGAAGGGGAGGGGGGTTGGTAAGAAGAGAGGGAAGGGAGGGGTAAGAGAAGAGAAGGGGAGAGAACGAGTGGGGATTAAAGGGATCTGACTGTACCCACAGGGCATGGGTACTCCCACCGACTTTTATATACCCGTAACAATGGCGGGATTGTCTGGTTTGAGGCTGGGAAGTCCCCTTTCCCCTCTGGCAGGCTGCCCTTTTCCAATTGTCGGCTGCCACCGGGTAACGGTGGGCTTTTATGGGTATTGTGGGGGAGAAACCCTGCCTGATATGGAGTCAGTGAAATAGGAATCTGTGTTACCCTTGAGTGTGAAAGCGGCTGCTGCCCTTCTTTATATACCTATCGCCCGGGGTGGAATATTGTATCAGAACAGGAGCGGTCACCCGTCTCCTATAATACCTTCTGACGCCCCAAGCTAGTTGCCATCACTTTAGTTGTTGGACTTTTAAAGGTATAGCGGGTGAGCGGGCTTTGTTAGACACTGAAAGGGATTTACTGCACAGATCAGTAAGTGGGATACTACTGTCAGGTTTAAGTGCCAAATTCCCCCTGAATAGACTGAGTCCAGCGCAGGGTGGGTCAGTGGTTGTAAAGACCTGATGAGTGGTCCCAGAGAGGGAAAATAGCGTAAGAGGGAAGAGTTTTAGTGCCGTCCTAGGTGTGCTGCTGTCCTCCACATGTATGAAAATATACACAGTGGTGGAGGGTGAGCGTCACCCGTCAGGCAGAGCGAGTGTCAGTGGGGAGAATTAGAGGTACTGAAGAGGGAGATGGGGGGTGGAAGGGTCGAGAGGGAGGGAGAGCCGGGCAAGGTAGGAGGGCTGGGGGATGCGGGAGAGCAGGTACCTGTACTTGCACAACGTGTGCTATCCCGTGTGTTGTACGGCACCGGAGCCCGGGGTTGCTGCGGCTGATGCGGCTGTACTTGCACACCATGTGCTGGGCAGTATCGTAGCCGTCCCGTGGACAAGGCTGCTGTGTGCTCTCCGTGCACTCGATGTCCCAGAGGCCGTCAAGTGGAAGAGATTGCTGGAGCTGCTGTGGCCCGTGTCCCGTGTGCTGTACGGCACCGGAGCCGTCCTATTCGGCTGCTGCTGCGGCTGATGCAACAGGGAGGCGCACAATGTCGGCGTCACTCCCTGAAAAAGAACCAACGATCATTTCACCTATTCTGCTTCTTCAGGGTTCAGGTGTGTGATTAGGGAGGCATATGCGCTATCTATTTAACGCATTAGTGCTGGTGCCTAATAGGTTCTCCCTTCTGTCAGTCATGCAATAGGAAAAAAAACTGTTTTAGCAATGCTGTAAATAGTGTGGCTTGTTTCTTAAAATAATAATAACTGAAGTGCTGGTGTTTTTAACATTTGCCAGGATTTAGTTGTGCATCAGGGTTGCTTATAATGGCAAAACTCCCTGTGCCAGTTCTAAAGGTAGTTCAAGGAGAAATGGGGGAATAAGTACATTGGTAGGCTTAAAGGTAACCATGGGAGCAAAAGAGAAGGAGGGAAGGGGGGGTTTTATTTGAAAAGGGGGGGGGGGAAGAAAGAGGGGAAAGGTTGCCATGGAGAGGGTAAATGTTCTCGTTAATTAATTTTAGGGGGGTGCCATATTGTCCCTAATGGATGTAAGGAAAAGAGAGAAGAGGGTTGGATAAATATATGGAGGTAGCTGTCCAGAAGAGATTTTTTCTAGATTGGGTGGATAAGATGAACCGGGAACTGGGTCCACAAAGGGTACTGTGTCTACTTATTTATTTTAATTTAGTGTCCCTGTTTTGGATTTCTACGTGACGTTCTTTCTGGGTTCCTATATACATTTACTCTCTAGGGTGCACCTCCACGCTACTTACCTTGCGAGAACCTGTCTCACAGGCCTCCCAGACCATTTTCGAATTGTGGATTATTTGAATTGAATTAATTTATACCATTCATACTGACCTCTGTTTACCTGTGCACTGATCCGTCTCCCATTTTCCCTCTCCCCTCATAAATAGTACAGAATGAGTTAGGACTTTTTCCAGTACCAGATAAGTAGCCGACACAGGGCCTTATTCTGGTTCACTCTCAGAGGCAAATTCCTTCTCTAATGGGCAAAAACGTGTGCACTGCAGGGCGGGCAGATATAAAATGTGCATAGAGAATTAGATTTGGGTTAGATATGAGTTATTTTGTTTCTGTGCAGGGATTTATACACTGCAATATAGATATCACTTTGAAGAAAAACCCCACCCAAATCTAATTCTATCTGCACATATTATGGGCAGTATTCAATGTTCCCTATTCACCATTTTTTTCGGCGAATCGGGCGGTTTTCACCCCTTGCGGTGAATCTTTTTCACTGAAAATCTGTTTCACCCTATTCAATGTTCACTGTTCGCTAAAAACGAACAGTGAATGCCGGACAGTTCTCCGTTTCATGCTCGCTGCAATTGGCTGGTGTATTTCACTTCACTGTTATTTGCCAAGAGTGTATGCAATGCTAGGATGGAGAACTGCTTTCTCCTTGATTTTCGCCATGATTCACCGTTTTGCGTTCATCATCTTTTTAAGGTGAATTGGAATGTGATCTTTTAAAATAAAGAGTTTTTTTGGGGGGGTGTAAAAAAAAACAGTAATTTTATTCTGTGAAGGGGCATGCTAATTTTATTCATGTGCTTGCAGCACATGAATATATATTTAATTTTTTAATATTTTTTATTTTTACACATTACACCAGCAGGGGGTGGGGAGCCGCTCATTACATATTCACTGCACACTGGTCCCGCTAATTACATATGCACGAGAGGGACCAGTGTAGTGGCTACCTAACCGAATCCCCTGACAGCTCTCCGGGGGGCAGCTTCTGCTGCCTGTGTCCCCAGGAGCTCTCCTTCCCGCCCACACATTCTGGCGCAGGCAGGGTGGCTTCCATCTCCCTGCCTGTTGCCGTCCCCCGAATGCCGCAGGAGTTAAATATCACCGTCAGGTGCAACGAGCCCCTGCGGCGTTGAATAGGGTGAGAGGGAGGGCTGACAGCGAATGCTCCAGCCCTCTTGAACGCTGTGATTGTGCAGCGATTCCTAAACAGGATTCGCTGCACATCGCGATCAGAAGTATTGAATACTGGCCAATATCTGCCCCACCTGCAGTGCACATGGTTTTGTCCATTTGAGAAGGAATTTTTCTCTGAGAGTGAACCAGAATAAGGCCACCAGACCCTTGGAAGGTGAAGGATTGAGATGGTATGTCCCACTGTTTCACCTGGGGTAGGTGGATGGTAAACCTGGATGAACCTGCAGTTCTATGGTCACCTTGGATCAGCCTTTGGAAATGATGGTGCAAATTTTGGAGATGGTAAATAATCAATGTCGCTTCTGGTACTAGAGAAAGTCCTAACTATACTATCTATATAGATCCAATGGTTATGTGCCATATATATCCATTTATATGAATTCAGTTTACTCTATGGAATTCCATATGTTTTTAAATAATTTTACTGTTATATTATTATTTCAATGATATTGTTTTACTATATTCATTATTATTATTATTATTATTATTATTATTATTATTGTTTTATTGTTTAATTATTTGTCATACATTATAGAAGAAACCATTCACTCTTTATTTTATACTATACACAACGGGCGTTGGTACACCCCCTCTTTACCTTGAATGTACATGTATATTTGGGGCGGACAACCCCAGTACCAGCAGCCTGTTAGTAGCGCACCTCTCTCCACCACTTGTTTTTTTTTGTCAAATGTGAACAAACTGAGTTCACTGCATGAAACATCCCAAATTTCTGAGGAGAGTCTAAGGGGTAAACTTACTGAGCTTCTGAGTTTCTGCCAAGTAGCAAATCAGCTTCTTCCAGAATGTAAACGTGTCTGTTATTTAAAAAAAAAAGGTAATTTACTAAGCTTCCATGTTTTCAGGATTTGTGTATTCCGATGGTTAAGTAATTTGTGTTTGGATGCCGAGTTTGCTGGCAGCCAAACACTGCTGATGCATGCATGGTCTGTGCGGTGCTTCTGTGTGTAAAAGTAAAAGAACGAGTTCAAAATTTTACCTGGTTTTTGGAACCAGCACCTGTCCAAGAGACGGGTGCTGGTTCTTTAAAATACAAGGGATCACCACTGAATATTCTTTTTCCCCTGTATTTTTAGAGCCGCCATCAGCTCAAAGAGCCCTGGTTATGCTTAGGAGGGAGGACCTCACGCCATTTTTTGTGTCATTTTTAACTTTTTAACTGATCAGTGCATGTTTCTGCAAACACACCAGCCCAAAGCACTTCATTTTGATCTGAATTCACAGAGGTGTTTACACAAACTAATGTTGGTAAATTTCCGTGTTGAAGTGGTGCCAATGGAAAGTCCTAACGAGTTTGGCAGATGGTCTATTGATTCCTACATGTGACCTATACTGTGATTCATTCGTATTTGAAAAAACTTCTACCATGTTTTGTGTTTAGTAATGAGATGCAGACTTTGGCTAAAAATGCAAACTCGAATGAATGCATAATACTCTATTATGCGCATGTGCATCCCCCCTTTGTGAATGGCTTTGATGATTGCATAGTGGCCAAGCTTTTCGCAACCATCAGGGGATGGGGGGGGAAGGCGCATGGGGATACCCAGTGTTTCCTTGGGTATGCCCTCAAAAACTCTGGGTGCACCCTGGGAGTCCCCATTAGAGTGCAGGCGGGCAGATGCATGCCAAGGGAGGGTGGCTGACATCACAGGGTCAGCCACCTGGCCCGTCTTCGTCCAGATGCACGCAAATAAAAGTCAGTTTTTACTGACTTCTATTTGTGAAGGCAGGAGAAATCATGTTCAGAGCTTACAGAGCCAAACTGAATCAGGCCTATAGTGCAATGACTGATATTAATACTGATGAGGGTGATGATGAGGATAAAAATGACATCTTCCTATTGTAGAACAAAAGATCAATAACAAAACAACACTGTTAGTTGCCTTATGCACATTGGTAGTTTCGTTGGGGTCCAACAAACAGAGTACTTCAGTCACAAACGTATCAATTCCTCTAGCTGAAGTGCTTTGTTTGTTAAACTGTGCATGTGCTTTTTATTACACAACATACCAATGACAATTCCATCTTGCGTCACTTTTCATTTCTGGCACCGGCATGTGGCAATGTTTCATGGATGTGCTATAAACTGCTCTGTGTTCCTGACGTCTTTTAGTAACCAGCCAGCTCACTGCAGCCTTTGGCCAATATTGTTGAAAAAATATTATGAGCTTTGAGGTGTTCAAAATAGGCTGTAAATGACTGGAAATGAACGGTATTGAAGTAACCGTTACAGTAATAATGGGGGTTCTGATTCACTCGGAAAGGCACAGTCTCTCTCAGATGGACAAAACCATATGCACTGCAGGTGGGGCTGATGTAACATGTGCAGAGAGAGTTAGATTTGGGTGGGGGGTGTACTTCAATCTGATATCTATATTGCAGTGTAAAAAAAAGCAACCAGTATTTACCCTGCAGAGGAACAATAAAACACCCAAATCTAACTCTCTCTGCACATGTTACATCAGCCCCACCTGCAATGCAGCATGGTTTTGTCCATTAGTGATTGTGCCTTTCCGAGTGATTGAGAATAACCCCCAATGTTAGAACAAAAACAGGTCCAAATTATGTGATTTTAGCTGTTTTTAATTATAACACACACAAAAACACATTTGCATATTGCATTTGCATATTTTGCCTAAATGGTTATTGCATATTTTACCTAAAATCGAGTGATATGGGCAAACCACCAGCTTCTAGTGGTTTCACGCGCCAGCGCCCTATAGGAAATAAAACAAGAACTCAACACCACATCTCCCAAACAATTATAAAAAACAAAAAGGACAATACAAACAGAATGTTACAGACAGACATATATACATAAACATGCACCAAATATACATCAATAAGTTCCTGCTAACAAGAAAAATTCACAGAAGCTAAACATGGCATTACATAACAGATAGAACTGGCTACATGAGGCTATTCCAATTGATTTTTTCGTTTAGACCACCCGGATTGGTGGTACCTAAGCAACCTATCCATTGCGACTCCTTGATCAATAATCTCTTTGCTCTGTCCCCTCCACGCATAGAGAGAGGGACATGATCAATCATGAAGTACCCCAATGATTCAAGGGGGTGATTCATTCTCTTAAAGTGGCGGGTGACTGGTTGGTCAGTTTCCCTGCCACGCTATGCCAAATTAATGGATGTTCTATGTCCCCCCATCCGTTCTTTAAATTTAAAAGTGGTCCGATTTTGTCCGAGTGTGGGTGTTTAAAGCTTTTGCAGGGTATGAGTAACTTACAGGTAGCGCAATCACTACACTTATAACAGCCTGGTGGCTTAGTGTAGGTATTGGGACATCTTTTTTTACTCATGTCTGTTATGTCCGTTTTCACTAGCCTATCCCTCAAATTCCTACCCCGTGAGTAGGCCACAATGGGTCTGGTGTTTCTAAAACTGGGAAGGTCTTTATCAGTACAATAGGCCATAAGGCCTTGGTAGCTCTTTGTATGATGGGATTTAAGGTGGCAAATTTACAGACAAGTGGAATGGTCTCACAGTCAGGTTTCACCCTGGATTTAAGTAGGTCGGATCTATTCATCCTCAAAACCTGTACTTTAGTTTTACGTAAAGATTCTACAGGATACCCCCTAGATTGACATCTTTCTACCACTCTATCAAGTTGTTTGGGGACCCGTGATTTGTCGCTCGTGATTCGGGCCGCCCGGATCATTTGCGACAACGGTAGTCCGTTTTTTGGCGATTTTTTTATTCACAAAAACTGCCGTCTTCGTCCATTTTCCAAAAAGCGCATATTTTATAGGGTGCTATTTGCGGAAAAAAACAAATGGTACTTGTTTCCTAGCACAGCGCCAGCGACAAAGATTGTATCCATCGGGACCCCCCGAAATCGCGTTGATCGCATCGCATGCAACCAAATCGCATGCAATGCGATCGACGCGATTTTTACATTGGAATCAATTTAAAAAGGTCCCTCCGACTTTTTCATACCCCCACTATACAAGTCGGCGTGGAGTTGATTTTATATAGTGTGGCAAGCACAGTGAGCCACCGAGCCCAAAGCGTGGCGAGCGCACGTGCATTACTTCACAGGTATTATGCGTCCCCTCGCGGGGCTCGCTGTGCTCGCCACGCTTCGCGCTCGCCACACTATATAAAATCACCTCCACGCCAACGTGGATAGTGGGGGTATAAAAAGGTCGGAGGACGTGTACCGCCACCCCTCGCGGGGCTCGCTGCACTCGCAACACTTCGGGTTGCCGTTGATCGTGGGGTGGCGTTAACAATGGGGGGGCATTGGTGGGCGGCATTTCTCATGTAAAATACCCATAAGGGTGGGTATACAATGAAAAATCAGGTCCATTGCCCCATTTAACATTGTTCCCTATGTAAAATCATGTCCATCGCATCGGTCGCATCGCTTGCCTTAACTTAAGGCATGCGATGGACGCGATTTTTTAAATGTCGGGGAAAAGGCTAAAAATAGCCCTGAAATTGCGTCGGTCGCGTCCATCGCATACAGTACCTTAACTTAAGGTATGCAATCACCTACGACGGGCGCCGTGCTAGGAAACAAGTACCAAACAAATTTTTTCCCGCTATTTCGCACATTTTAAATGTGCGAAAGGTTACTAAAAATCGCAAAATTAATAGACCAGGTTCTAACTGGCGAATTTGTCAGAAACATGCACAGATCATTGAGAGATGTGCAAGGTTCTGGTGTAAAAAAAGAGATAAAACAAAAAAAGTGAAAAAAAAATGTGAAATGGTCCCCCCTCCAGAGAAAATTGGCCCAGTAATGCGATTTAAAAAATTGCAATTTTGAGCGATTTTTAAACATGCCTAAAAATCTCCCCCTATTAAATTTCGCCCTTGGTGTTTCATATTCACCTGGTCCCCCAGTGTCCGTTTTCATAGGCAACCCCAGTCCCAATAATACATTGCACAGGTGCACCAATGATGTTACAACATCACCGGTGCACCCGCGCATTTCATCATTGGGACCAAAGATACCTCAAAAGATGGACCCGATGGAGGCTGGAGGACACCGGGGGACTCCTGAGGAAGAAAAAATAATCCCCTATCTGAAATGCTCCTGGTCCCGAGCATTTCAGATTAGGGATACTCAACCTGTATACATGTATTAGTTATAAATATTACAATAATAAAGTAATCACAAGAAGTAATAGTAGTGATTAGCTCATCCATCTATCTATCTATCTATCTATCTATCTATCTATCTATCTATCTGTGTGTGAACAATCAGACTGGGTCATGAAGGGTCCACTGGGGGGATGTAATGGTAGAGGCCCATGTTACAGGGTGTGGCCAATATCCATATAGGGTGTTGCCAGCCATTTGATTGGTTTGCCTAACCATCAGAGGATGCATGGTCTGGGCCCCTTGATAAATATATACAATAAATATTGCTAGTGCATGCATGATAATGCACAGGATTAACAGCAATGCCCTATAGACCATACATCATAGTCCTGTACAATATAAGGTAACATACATAATGCATAATTCAAGTGCAGTGCCTTAAATTCAGTGTCTTAAACCTAATCCCCCCCAGGCAGTGGAGTTAAGATTGGCAACCATTAAGGGAGACATTTGGATTGCTACATAGTGCATAGTTTTTTTCTCCAATTTATGCATCTTATACACTATGCTAACTCGCTCCCACCCAACTCTTTCACGCAATCAATGCAAGATCCCTTTACAAGATCATTTCAAAATTCCAACTCAAGAAAGTCAAAACCAGACTAGTTTACTTTGAACTTCTTGCCCCATCCGCACAAATAGCCGGGTCCCGTGCCACCTTAGCATGGTCACAGGACCTACCAGATATCCTTTCCCATGACACCATATTAAAATACCACAGAGAAATTATGAGTGCTTCAAACTCCTCTTTATTACAAGAAACACACGTGAAAACAATATACAGAGCATATACTGTATTTCTAAGGCACAGAGAAGCCATTATGTTGACGATGAGTCCGGCCATTGTCCAAAATGCCGATGTAGCTCTGCCACTCTGTTTTACAATTTGTGGTCCTGTGGACATACCAAAAAGTTTTGGAATAAGATGTTACATAAACACAAAATTTCATTTATCAGCTACCTTACATCCTGTATCACTGCTTTTTGCAAACTTTTATTTTTGGCAACTCTCGGATCCCCATGCCCAATACGTCCCTTTTTTGACAATTTTAGTTACAGCTGCGAAAAGTTCAAATTAAAACAATGGTTATCTCCGGCCCCACCCTCCCTGATGAATCTTCACCTGATGCTAAACAGACTAATGCATTTTAATAAATATGACACGTCACTACCCAATGGAAACGCAACAAGCTTCTCGAGATGTTGGAAAGTATATGAAGTCTTACAACAATGCGATTCAACATGATTCCCTCCAGAAACTATCCCGTTACAGGATATATAGTCCTAACAATAGTGTAACTTGCTCTATATTGTCTATACTCCATAGGATTTAGTGTACAGTATGTCGTGTTCCTCAGGGCGTGGATGTTGTTAACGCTATACCGATCTGTCAAATCTCGTGTGGTGCACCAAGTTTTTCCCTCCCTTTTCCCTATTCTATCTCTCTCTTTCTCTCTCCCCCCCTAAAAAAATTGTTTTAAATGTTTATTCTAATGTTTAGATTAGTTTACACAATGCTATAGAACTGTATTTTACAGAAAAACACTATCAATGTCAATTTAGGTCAATTCCATTCATGACTCTCTGAGCACTATTGCATACCATGTTGTGTATTTCTCAAGACAGCAGAATGTGTGACCCTTATTATTGACTCAACTACGGTCTTAGAAAGGATGCATTGTTATGGCCTTAATCGACCACAGAAATTGTACGTGTTATATTGTCTGATATGTCTTAATGTTCCTCAAAACCCACACTTGACATATCAACACCTGAATGTGGATATATAGGGAGGAGGTAACCTGTGAGAAGGTAGACATTGTGACTTGCAATATTCTGAATTCTTCACTGTTCTGAATATCAACCTTCTGACTGGATCCTCCTTCCCTTGTAGGGACTGTGGGCCTTATTTTAGTTCAAGCTTAGAGGCAAATTCTTTCTTAGAGGAAGAGATTGGAAACCTGTGCTAACACCAAGGTAATGGATACAAGTATATGGTGTAAAGGAAATTTATTGAAAAAAATACACAATGAGTCTGGCAAGATGGGGGGTAGTTACATAGTTACATAGTAGGTAAGGCTGAAAAAAGACTTGCGTCCATCTAGTTCAACCTGGTATAGATATCCATTGCTGATTTGGTAGGTTCTGGTATTTTACAGACAGATTATATTTCTTATTTGTACCCATGGATGTTTTTCTCCAGTAAATGTTTGTCCAACTTTGCCTTGAACGCATTTAATGAGCCAGCCGTTACCACCTCTCTGGGAAGAGAGTTCCAGAGTTTGACTGTTCTGACCGTAAAGAAATTCTTTCTACTAGCTGAATTAAATCTTTTTTCATCTAATCTATACTCATGCCCTTGTGTCCTAGATTCCTTTCTAGTAGAAAAGAGGGTGTGTGACAGTTCCTTATATTGGCCCTTGATATACTTGTACATGTTGAGCATGTCCCCCTTTAAACGTCTCTTTTCCAATGTAAATAGTCCCAAATTGCTTAATCTCTCCCTGTAGCAGTTACTGCACTGTAACCGGGGTAATGTCCAGAGCTCAGGGTACTCCCGCTTCACCCAGGTGGTGTCTGCGGTCTGTTCCCCCGAAGAAATAAGAATTGTAGTCCCGCACAATTGTCAAAACATGCACTTCAATTCGTCCGTAGCACAATAGAGGTGGCATGGGGGGGGGGGGGGGTTTGGGCAATAAAGTCTCTGCGGGTCTAGGCAAGTGCTGCCATGGCACCAGGGGCTGGCGTCCCTAGCACCCCCGGTGGTGCACTGACACACTTACCTGGTACCTTCCGGCTTTAGGTCCTATGATCGTCCCTCGATGCGGCTCAAACGAGCGTCCTGTGTGGATGTGTGCGGCGTTGCTGGAATTTGCTGGATGTCCTTCCGTGTCTCTCCCACGCCGGTGGTACACACTCCCCGAAGCCACTGGGAAACGTGCAGCGGGAGTGTTGTGTCGGCGGAAAGACACGCGCTCAACTCTCGTGTGAGAGGAGACTTGTGTTGAGAGGTGCTGGTGTAGCTCCGACGCGTATCGACCCTCTGGGTCTTCTTCAGGAAGCAATGGTGAGTCCAGCTCATGGACTGGAGAGGATATTTCACCTTTAATGGGAGTCAGGTGATGAGTGCTTGGCGGCCATGATGGTTGAGGGTAAAATGCCCACATTGTGCGCAGTCTTAGTTGAATGGATGGAGATTGTCTGGGGATTGGAATACGTGCAGGGGTAACTGGGTTCCCTTATTGGCAAACTGTACTGGTGCGGTTTCCGGGTTAATTTCTTAATATTCCTATTGTTCCTAATGTCGGTAACTGAGGAAGGAGGTGAATGGCAGCGGCCATCTTTGTTTGGGGCTAACTGCCCTTACTTGAAACTGTGAGAATTATGAAACGGGAGAGAAATCTGCAGTAAAGGGGAGGGATGAAAGCAACTAAAGTGTGCTTATGGATCTGATTTCATTGTCAATATTAAGTCATCTGGGGGTCAGTGTTTTAAGTATGTACATCCATTTTAATTCTTCTTTATTTATTGTTCTAATATAGTCCCTGCCCCTCCAGTTTTTTCTGACTAGTTTGATCCCTATCACATCTAGACCATCAGGGTTGCTGTCGTGTTTGTCTTTGAAATGTTGGGATAAGCTGTGTGTCTCCTTGCCTTTGATAATGTTTCTTATGTGCTCTGCTGTTCTGGTTTTGAGTTTTCTGATGGTTCTGCCTACATATTGGAGACCACACGGGGAGCTAGCCAGATATATCACTCCCGTGTGATTGCAGGATATATGATCTGTGATTTTGTGGGATTCTCCTGTTGTGTTAGATTTAAATTCTTCCAGTCTTTTGGTTGTTATATGGCCTTTCGTGCAGTATTTGCATATCCCGCAGTAGTAAAACCCTTTCTGTTCCATATTTATCTGTGTTTTCTTGATGTGGTTATGTGTCAGTTGTTGTTTAAGGTCTGTCGCCTTCCTGTATGTGATTCTGGGTCTTTGTGTTAGTATGTCATTTAGTATTTCGTCTTGGAGAAGGATATGCCAAGCTTTATTTAAGATTTTTTGTATTTGTCTATTGTCTTCATGTTATTGTGTGATAAACAAAAGCTTGTACTTGTCTCCTTTCTCCACTGTCTTGTCTTTGTACTCAAGTAAATGGTCCCTATCAGTTCTACTTTGTTGAGGGCCTCTTTGATGTTTTCCTGTTTGTATCCTTTTTCAAGGAATTGTTCACTCATGTGACCTGCTTGTATATGGTAATCTTCAATGTCAGTACAGTTCCGTCTAACTCTCTGGAACTGGCTGAGAGGTATGCTTGTCAGCCAGTTTGGGTGGTGGCCACTAGTGGAAAGTATGTAAAGGTCGAGTATCCCGTATCCGAATATCCGTTATCCGAATTATTCCGAAAACCAGACATTCCAGAAAGTGAAAAAAAAATTTTTTTTTGCTAAAAACTCACTGGGGACATTTGTAACAGCATCACTGGGGACATGATATGTAACTGGCACTATATATGTGCAAGACAATGATTGCTTGGCATTCAAATTCAGTGCTGAGATAGTACATACATTTTGGTTCACGTTTTGAAACCTTGTTTTTTGAACAAATAAAATATATTTGTGTGTATTTTATGTGGTAATAAAATATATTTTTGTGTATATTATGTGTTTATACAGCATAAATGCAAGATACTTCAAAATACATCATTGAAATATTAAAATATTCCGAAATACGAAATAATCCGTTATCCAAAATTCTCCTGGTCCCAAGCATTTTGGATAAGGGATACTCAACCTGTAGCTGTTTACGTCTACCGGTTTCTGATATACAGGTTGAGTATCCCCTATCCGAAATGCTCGGGACCACGAGCATTCCGGATAGGGGAATTTTCCGTTTTTTGGAATAATTTTTTTTAGCCATACTTACCTGTCCCCTGATGGTGTCCGGTGGTCCCTCGGCGTCCACAGCAGGCCTCCGGCATTTTCTCCGGGTCTCCAGCGGTCCCAGGAATGCATTGCGCGAGTGTGCGCGCGCACCGGTGACGTCACCGGCGCGCGCGCGCACACTCGCGCAATGCATTCCTGGGACCGCTGGAGACCCTGGAGAAGATGCCGGAGGCCTGCTGTGGACGCCCTGGGACTTGGTAAGTATGAAAAGAGGGTTAGGGGGGTTAAAAAAAAAAAAATTCAAATGATTCCAAAAACCACGGTTTTTGAATAATTCGGATAAGAGATGCACGTATATGGGATACTCAACCTGTATTTTGGTATTCAACTGTTGGTTCTTAATGAAAATGGTTATGTCTAAGATGTTTACCTCAGTCTTGCTGTACTGTGTAGTGAAAATTAAATTGTTGTCATTCAGGTTGAGTTTGTCTATGAAGGTTCTGAGTCCGTCTTCACTGCCTCGCCAGATGAAAATGATATCATTTCTTTCTTAGCTGGACAAAACCATGTGCACTGCAGGGGGGCAGATGTAAAATGTGCAGAGAAAATTAGATTTGGGTGAGTTATTTTGTTTCTGTGCAGGGTAAATACTGGCTGCTTTATTTATACACTGCAATATAGAGCTCACTTTGAAGTAAAACCCCACCCAAATCTAATTCTCTCTGCACAAGTAACATCTACCTCACCTGCAGTGCACATGGTTTTGTCCACCCAAGAAGGATTGGGGGCGAGATTCTATATAGCAGAGATGCGGTAAAAACCCCGTTTTCGGGGTTTCTACCGCATCTCTATATGCTATATTGTGCCTCCGCAGTGTCAGCGCTGCGGAGGGAATCACCAGCAAAAGCTGGGGAATCCCTGCAGAAGCCTATGGGCTTCTTACCGCAGCACTGTTTGAGGGATCCGTCCCGGATCCCTCCCAGCGTGCCCTGCGGCCGGCGCCGGGGTCTGCGCATGCGCAGATGGACTCCCGGGTCACAGACCCGGAAGTCCAGCACCGGCACCGCATCGCAAGGGACAGCTCTTACCGCAAGAGCTGTCCCTTGCGTTAATAACGGCATATGTTACAGCATATGCCGTTATTAAAAATGCGATGTCCGGCGAAGGGGGGCCGCGGATGTTATAACATCCCGCCCTTTGTCAGAAAGGCCCTATGTATCATTTAGCTTCAGTGGACAGTTCCTACCTCCCCCCTGGTGGTCCCTCCTCCTCGCAGGCCATGGCAGAACCTCTTACTCACATGTAGCAGTACTCAAAGTTTGAAATCTTTAATTGGTCACAAGGCAACCTAATGCTTTTGGTGACTTAGTTGCCACAGCATACACACCGTTGAGGCACCTGGGTAACGACACAGAGAACATAATTAGGTCAATAACAAGTTTGTCGGGCTAAGAGGGGGAGTGGGTATGGGTGTGGATCAAAGGGTTAACATTGTCTGCAGTCAATAGGTCGACACTAAAAGGTTGACAGGCACAATGTCGACATTGACAAATGGTTGACACAGAGAAGGCCAATATTGACAAAATGTTGACACGTAAAAAAGGTTGACACACACAAAGAGGTCAACATGAGTTTACCTAATTTTAGTTCACATGGATCGTAAAGCATTCAAAAGCCCAACCGTCGGTAAAAGCTGACCTAGTACATGTCGACCTTTTGTCAATGCTGACCTACAGTAGTGCATGTCGACCACTGTCTAACGAGACACTGTCAACCTATTATTTTGATAATGTGGGTATAGAGGGGATACCCAGAATAGCTCAGAGAAGTTAATGCACAGGGGGTACGTTATGAGTAGGCTTTTTTAGGAGGGTGAAGGGATAATATTTAAATGCAGCTAATTAAGATGAAGGAGTTAATAAACGTGACATTTTTTCAATTAGATTGTGCTCACGATGGTGTTAATTAATATAACTTAAATTAATCGATGGGGAGGGCAGTAATTAATAATCAGGATGAAGCCATACTTGCCTACTTTTGAAAACTAGTTTCAGGGAGATTATAGTTCGTAGTAGAATATTGCACAGCGCCCCATTTAGGAGGCGTGTCATGCTCCTCCCAAAGGGCGTGTCTAGTTCCATATATGGAGAGATTGGGAAAAGAGATTGGGAACGTGGCACCTAGAAGCGTGGCTGTGTACTGCTACATCTGAGAGGAATCTTTTAAAATTATTTATATCCAAATGTAAATGAGCCCTAAAGCGTTTTACTATACTTGGTAAAGTGCTGGGAAATGGTGCTGATGATTCAATGTAAATGCATTGATCTCTCATTCCTTTTATTCCCCAAAAATGTAACAGTGTAATGTGGGCTAGGTGAAATGAGGGAGATTGCTAGACTAATGAGGGAGAGAGGGAGATTGCTGCTATTTCAGGGAGTCTCCTGCACAGGGGCAAACGCAGGATTTTCAGAAGGGGGTTTCCAGAGAGGGGCGGAGCAAAGCACAGAGATGGGCACTTAGGTGACCCAGTATATGCTGATACATAACTTCCAGGGTGGTAGAGGATGTTTAATACGCAGAGGAGGGGTGTATAGTGGAGTGGGCTCATTATTCATAATTTTCTGGTGGGAGGACAGCTTGCTTGACTGCAGATATCGCCAGTTCCCTGAACTAGATTTCTTAGCTTTTAATGGAATTAAAAACTAGAGAATACCACCTACCAAATGGTATCTGGACTAGGGGATCAGAGTTCAGGATGCAGAGCAATCCGCCAACGAGTATATAAAACTACATACCAGGTGTGTGGAGCTGGAGCAGTAACCAGCTGCTGGAAGGCTGATATCTCTGGTTCTGGGCAGAGTAGAGACAAGCTTCTAGTGCAGGGCTGCCGACTCTCCCGGAATGTCCGTGAGACTCTCGGAATCATGGGATATCTCACGGACTCCCGGAAGACGGACCCTTTCTCCCGCAGCTGCTGCTTCGCATCCCCAATGAGTGTACTGCACATGTGCAATGACATGAAGCTGCGCAGTACACTTGCGGCAATAGTACCTGCATTAGCTAGGAGAGTGGAGACCTGATCTCCACGTACGGCCGGGCACACAGTACAGTGTGCAAGTGAAGCCGTCCCTCCCTATCAGCAACGGGTGACAGCGGCTTCCACTTCCGTCCTCCAGGCAGTGTACAGCTACTAGTAGTGATGCCTTTTCCAGCAGCAGCACACAGTGACAGGCGGCTCCATGCTTTCAGTCAGCACACGGAGACTGCATAAGTAAGGTAATTGGATACTTTCATCTAGGTTTCTAGTGTGAGTTCCCTGCTCTGGCTTCTGTGTATCACAGTTCACTACCAGGACAGCAGATATCCCCTTAACCCTTGCCTTAAAGTAAACAGTGCCCGGCAAGCAGCGAAGTTGCTGCAATAATATCCTCTCCCTCGAGTCTGTTCTCCTCCCTCCTCCAGAAAGTATGTTACATGTTTTGTCATTCATATGTTATGCCATTCATATAGGGGTATAGGGCACATCACAGAACCATGTAACCCTTTGAGGACTACAGTGCAGGCGATCCACAAATATATTTTTCTGATTGGTTGCGGACCAAATTAATACACAACCATATTTCACGCCCAAATCTGTCTGCATGCTTATCACATCGTGAGCGGGTCGTCAGTGTCTCGTCCGACCCGCTCACGATGACGCGGGGGTGCACGACCCGCTCACGATGTGCACCGTGAGCGGGTCCGATCCGATGCCGACCCGCACCCGGCTGTATGGTCGTCATTGAGATCCTACCTGCAGCAGGATCGGTATCGGTCCACACCAGGTCAGAAAAGGGCCCAATCAGCACACAATCTACATCCAATTGATCGGAATTGGATCTAGATTGTGGGGATCGGGCCCTAGTCGTCCTGGTGTGTACCCAGCATAAGTCAGACAGAACTTGAAATATCTGCCTGGGAAGAGCAATTAACAGGCTTGGATGGGACCACTGCTTTGAAGTCAGATATCTCCGGTTCCCTAGGGCCGATTTTTAAAATTCTTGTACCGATGGAAAGAGGGGACCCTCAGTCTTCAGTCCCTTAGATTCCTGGGGGGTTTCTGGGTACTCAGAAACCCCCCTGTGTGCGCTACTGCTGCAGAATGCAGGAGGGTAGGCAGCTATGGATGAAGCATTAATAAATGACAGGGCCAATTATGCTGAATGGGGCTGTTACAATGCTAATAAGAGTTACAGTAATGTCTGTTTTCTAAAAGGTTAATTATTGGTGAAGAGAGGATTTGTGTTGCAGTCATACAGTAAATTATCTCTGTATTGTTCTGTGTAGTGTACAGCGTCTCAAATATGCTGTTTGTATTGTGTAACTGTCTTCAACACACTCTCTTTATTGTATAGCAAACACAAAAATTCTTCCTGTGTTGTATGATGTCTCTATGCTTACTGTACAATACATTATGTTCTGTTTACTGTATGGCAATCACTGCGGTTCGGCTGTGTTGCTTATACTGTTCCTGTAATGCCTGTGTGAGGATATAAACACTTTGTCAGGGGTTGTTATTGATTCCATTTGAATGCAAATAATGTATTTCAATATTGATATTTGAAATGTGATACACCTGGGCCTGGGGCATTTTTGTTTTCAACATTTGCATTCTCTCAAACCAACGTGACACCACTATAGCCCATTAGTTAACTGTGGGGCAGGTTTAGTGAAATCTATGAACAGTTTCGGCAAGAGACAGCTAGCTTCTGTAGCTGATAAGCAGCGATGGACTTGAAGACGCTGCATGCATGCATGCATAGGGTCAGAGCCGGCCCTAGCATAATGATGCCCTAGGCAAGATTTTGGCTGGTGCCCCTTAGCACCGCCACTAGTTCTGCCTTTGACCGCGCTCCCTTTTCCAGCACCATCAACCCTCATCATAGCAGTCATCATTTTGGTGCCCCTACCCGCAATATTTTAAATAGAAACAGTGCACACATTCAGTGTGCAGCCCAAACAGGGGTGTGTTCTTGCTGGGAAGGAACATGGCCATACAATAGTACCCCCATTTCAAATTATGCCACACAGTAGTGCAATTTTATTCACATTATATCATGCGATGGTGTCCCTTATTCACGTTACATCACACAGTAGTACCACTTTACCTTATATACATTACTCCTTAAATTATTCACATTATACCCTTAGAAAAAAATCCTGAGAAAATATTGGCAGCCCGGGGGGGGGGGGAGTGCTGCTGTAATGCCGGGGGAGTGAGGCGGCGGGCGGTGTTTGTTATCCGGGGCGGAGGGCTCACCTTCTCTGCTGCTTCCATGTGGGGAACAGGAGCAGTGGGAGCCTGCGCTGTTGCCGCACGCAAAGTACTATGGGAGGTGCTGTGCGCTATCGTGCATGCGCAGCAGCCCTCCCCTGGCCATTTTTTATGTGGGAAAAGTGCCAAGAAAGTCCAGGGGGAGCGCGGCAGGCCCGTTTTTCTGCGTTTTGGGCCGGCCCACCGGGAAATGGCCCGGATTCCCGGTGGGCCAATCCGATCCTGGGGCCCGGAGTCCCCACTGGGCCCTTCCATCAGACTTTGGCCTGGGTAGTTTGTACTCCCTACCCCTTTCTCTTGGCACCCCTGATAATACAATACAGTATTGCCCCTTACACATGACACACATTATTAATGTCCTTATAAACATAATGCCCCTTACACATTATGCCAACCTTTATTAATGCCGTTGACACACATAATGCCCCTTACACATATGTTGCACATTATTAATGCCCTTATACACATGACACACATAATGCCTGTTACACATGTCACACATTTTTAATGCATTTATACATGAGACACACAATGCCCCTTAAACATATGCCAAACACTATTGCACAACCAACCCACCCGCAGACAGCACTCGCACAGCCGCTAACACTGTGACCTCTGCCTCTGCTTGGATACAGATGTTTCCTCATACATCTTGCCTCAATAGACAATGCAGCTCCTGGCCAGTTCTGCTAACGTTGGGTGTCTTTTTTGCTGAAAATTCATTTTATTTGCATTGTTATGTCACCAGGACACACAAGGAGCTTCCAATGATTAAAATGATATGTGGCATGGCTGTATTCTGTGTGCGACTGTGGCTGTACCTGCATACGAAATGCTGTTACATTGATTTCCATGAATAGACTATTTCATATGCAGAATCAGCCTCACTCACACACAGAATATAGGCATGCTGCATATAATTTTAATCAGCAGAAGCTGCTGGTGCCCCTAGGCATTCCAAATGCCCTAGGCATTTGCCTAGTTTGCCTATGCCTAGGGCCGGCTCTGCATAGGGTCAGTCAGTCAAACTGAGAGGTACAGTAGCTGTAAAAACCAGCATTATGGGGAGAAGCAGTATCAGCGCTGTTACAGAGATACCACTTCTCCCCCTTGTATGAAGGAGGAGAAATGTGTGAATTGACAAAGAGGTTATGCTATGGGCAATGTATGAATGTCAGTAGCATACCTGCAGCTATTAATAGTGACAGCTGCAAGTATCATTACCCATAAACAGCAGGGGTAAAGTTATTCTTGGCTGTGAAAGCTGGCTGCATTGGATATTTCAATAAAATTAGGGATGGCCATCGGTGTAGTCACCATCGGTGGTTGCCATCAGTGGCAATACTGCAACCAGCCATTAATAGTAACAAAATATATGATGGATAGCCATCAATAGTTTTAGCTATAGATGGTCATCCATTTTCACTGACTGACTGGCCTGTGGGCCATTCAGGAGGTGGGGCGGGCTTCAGGGTTGTCGGGGGCGGAGCTATGCCGGCACCTTGGGGGGAAAAATCAATCATTGTTTCTGCTGTGACATCGATGGAGGGAAACCATCTGATTCTCCCACATCGATGGCAAAAGTATTTGACATCAGCCATAAACAATCAATAAATTTTGAATCATCGATGGTCGATAGCTATCCCTATATTCCTAGTAAGAAAATTGAGATCTTGTGCATGCCCCACTCAGCGCACTAAGCTTATGCACTGTGCATTCTAAATGGGGATCACTGGAGGGGGGAGTTTTCAATCCCCCACTTTGGCAGACAAGATATCAATACATCTTGTTAGTGGGACTTCTTGCTCCTCCTCTTTCCCTCTATTATCATGCCAGTATAAAAGTCTGCAGGTGGGAGCAATCTCACACAGGCAGAGGGACCGCTATCAGTTGTGCAGTCCTGACATCACTGGATCTTAGTGGAGTCAGCGTGATACACAGGCCTTTTCAGGGCCGGATTATAATGGGGGCACAAGGGGTCAGTGCCCCTGGGCCCCCCTCTAGCTAGGGGCCCCCTGTGGTTTTTTTTTTTTTTTTTAGCTAAAGGTTTTGTGCATGGGAGTGGGGTAGTGCTGCAGCTTCACCTAGCTGCCAATGTGACAATGATTAATGGTGCTGAGCATTGGGAGCCAAGTGTGCAGTGCATTACTGGGAGTTGACTAATGCTGCTTTCAGACCGCAAAACTGGCTTTGACCCTGTATTTGGAAACGTTTCCAAAAACGGGTCTGCCAGGTAAAACCCCTTTCACACCGCATCTCTTAAACGGTATATTACCATTTAAGTGCGGTTTTTTTGCACTGGCAGACCCGTTTTTGGAAACCTTCCAAATACAGGGTCAAAGCCAGTCTTCAGCGCCCCCCCCCCCCCCCCCCGCGGGTTAACACATACAATCCCGTTAACCCCTCCGCACCCCCAACCCCGTTAACCCCTCCCCGCATTGTGTTTAAGAACACCCCCCCCCCCGTGAAGTCGGTACCTCCTCACGTTGCAGTTGATCGGCAGCTGCAGTACTGTACCACGGCTGGCTTCGCGTATGAAAAAAATAAGGAACTTTCTGAAAATGGCTGCCCCATAGGAAACCCCATTTAAAAAAACTGTCTTTCGTACGGGGGCAGCCATTTTCCGAAAGTCACTTTTCTTATAAGAAAAGTGACTTTCGGAAAATGGCTGCCCCCATACAAAAGACAGTTTTTTTAAATGGGGTTTCCTATGGGGCAGCCATTTTCAGAAAGTTCCTTATTTTTTTCATACGCGAAGCCAGCCGTGGTATAGTACTGCGGCTGCCGATCAACTGCAACGTGAGGAGGTACCGACTTCACGGGGGGGGGGGGGTGTTCTTAAACACAATGCGGGGAGGGGTTAACGGGGTTGGGGGTGCGGAGGGGTTAACGGGTTTGTATGTGTTAACCCGCGTGCGGGGGGGGGGGGGTGGCGGCCTCCTGCGCAATGAATATTTAATGAGCGCATTAAATATTCACCGCACTGAATTTAGGACCCAGCTTATTGGCTGGGTCCTAAATACCGTTTCAGAGCCGATTTTGAGCCTAAAATACCGGTTCTGAAACGGGTAGGACCCTGCATTTTAACCGGTTAGAAAAAACGGTATTTTCTAACCGGTTAAGTGGTCCTGCACCTTTCAGACCGCACAGATTACCGTTTTAAAACGGTAAAAAAACGGCAATATACCGTTTACAAAGTGCGGTCTGAAAGGGGCATATAGTCCCATGACACTTTGCATCAGAGGGCAGAGGCTGAGACGTTTGTGCTGAGCTCTGATTGGTGGAGCTCATTACATGCTTCTCAGACCCATGGATAACAGCAGCAGCAGCCTAGTCATGGGAGGGTTTTTAATCAGAGGCAGCACTGGGACTGTGAGGTCTCCTACAGAGTAAGGTGCAGAGGGACAAACACAGGCTTTTCATGTGGTATGTATGTATGCGTGTGTATATATGTGTGTGTATATATATATATATATATATATATATATATATATATATATATATATCTCCCCTGAAGTTACCCATTGACCAAGTTTATACTGCCTTTACTCTGTATTTTGACAGTGTAATATTCCCCATGCAGTTTGCGGCCAGTAATGACAAGTGCAAGAGGGCCCCCTTGTCTAAAGTGCCCCGGGCCCCCCGAAGGCTTAATCTGGCACTGGGCCTTTTCCTGACAGCCATACAGACCTACTGTAGCTATTAGACACATCTCTTAAGGCAAACCCAAACTGCACCGAGCAATTTAAAGTATCATGCTCAGAGGGAAAATAGGGAGATATTATCATAAAACATGTACTGAAAAGCGCTGAGGCAGGGTTGTATTGTCTGCATCTCAGTCAGATATAATTACTCTAGAAAGCATTTTGTAACAAAACACTGAGGGAACTTTGTGACTAATACATGTGGTAGCTACTGTAGAAAGTTTCATTTGAGGCTTTGCCAGTTTAATTGTTTCTAGGAATGAAAAAGTAACATTAGCATCTGGCTGAGCAAAGTGAAGCAATTCACAAATCTGCTACCCTATCTAATCATCTATATATATTTCCAGTGTCCATGAGTATCCGAAGCACTGCCATCTACTGGCAGAGAGTGCAACTACATCTCTTTCTCACACATGCACAAACACAGAAGGTAGCAGGCTGGCTTTCAAAGCTTTTGCATCGAGCAGGCTCACTAGTGCTGTATATCTGGCAGATATTACATCTCTGAAAATTAATTTAGCAAGGATAACTGTGTACTATAAAGCTCAACCCCTACTACTATGCTAATATATTCTGTGCGACCCAAAGTAATGATATCCAATGGTGGTAAAACTGTGTGCCCTCAGTGCTTAGGGAGATTTTCAAATTAATAATTTCTAAACTCGTTCCAGATAAAACAATAAATCACATTGGGGATATCTTTTCAACCTCCCTCTCCCTGCTCCTGCTTTTCATGTCTCCAGTTTCTGTCGATGGGGTGGATCATAGACAGGGGCGTAACTAAAACTTTAAGGGCCCCATAGCAACTTTTTAAAAGGGCCCCCCACACACACACCATTGCCACTAATCCTTGGTAGAGATGAGATAGAGAGAGGCAGGGGAAGTGAGACAGAGAGGGGGTAAGAGAAAGGGGGATGGGGTGAGAGAGGAGGGATGGGGGGAGAGAGTGGGGGAAGGGGGTTGAAAGAGGAGGTGGGGTGTGAGAGAGAAGTAGTGATGGGAAATCTAGTTCGTTTTGGTGACTAGTTCATTATGATCTAGTTCACCCAAAAGATTAGATCAGAAGATTAGTTCATCTAGTTCATTTAGTTCATTATTCCATCACTGACTCAGAGACTGAGAGGAGTGGATGGATCTAGATGAACTAGACTAGATTATGACACACAGAGCAGGCATTGTAATACTAGCTCATTGTAGGAGTTATAGTCTTGTTAGAATGATCATATACTGTAGGTTTAATAAATCAGATTATTTTCTATTTTAGAAAAGCAATAAGTTATACAGCACCCTTCTAGTGACATGCTTATTGTTTAGCTCTGCAATATCAATCCCATTGTGGTTATTATTTTACCTTCCATAATATTCCATAATATGCAAGTAAAATACCCAAATTCAGAGTAATTTAATAAGTCAATTTTTTTCTGCTTTTAAAATACAGTAATTAGAAAAAAACATGTCCCCTTGCCCCAATTTAGCTGACCTTAGAGAGAGATAAAGTAGAGACTTTGCAAAGTAACCAGTTGCTGATTGGTTGCTAGGGGCAACTGCTCCACTGTATGTATCATGAAGGTTCATACATATCCATCTCTGACTGTAATGTGGAGTAAACAGAGCTACAGTACTACAGTATACTGTATAACATGCAGCAGCCAGCACTGTGTCTGTGGCTGCATACACACAATACATGTGCCTGAGCACAGCAGTGCCACACATGGTAGCTCACAGGTACTGTACAGTCTCAGGCTGTATAGTCAGAGATTAGATCAGGGATCTGTATGATCAGTGAACTAATTGAACTACTGAACTATTTGCAGGACTCATGAGTCATCAGGACAATGTAGATCATTTGGATCCGCAGAGTCCAGACCATGTGTGAGCTCAGCACTGCCATCTTTGGCAGCTACCATGTACTGCCTCCTGTGTATTGCATGAGAGCTGAATAACATGGCTGCTGCAGAAGCATCTACACAGGTCCCAGCAGAAGATTTAGCCCAGCAGTATGCTCAGGACCCAGTACCAGAAGCAGCAGCAAGTGCTTGGACATCTGAACTAATCATATAATGATAGTATCACATAAAGGTGAGCAGCATGAGCACACATGCTCACTCACAGACACACCACACATAGACTTTGGCTAGGCAGTGCATATTTATATTTTATTAGATCTGTATTTGCTGGGCTTTGTTGTACTTTTAACTTTAGATTCAGGAAGTAAAGATCCAGTAAATGAGTCTTATGCAGCTGCTGGGCTCTGTCTGTCTGTGTGTTACACTTCCCACTTGCTTTACTTCCTGGTGAACTAAATGAACTAATCTTTGCCAGAGCAGTGATCTGAACGATTTAGTTCACTTTGAAGATTAGATCATTTTGAACTAATCATTCATGAACTACCCATCACTAGAGAGAAGGGAATTGAGTGAGAGAGTCTAGACAAGATGATGTGAGGTGAGAGGGGTTTGAGGAAGTTGACAGGCATCACTTTGATCCCCCAAAGTACAAGCGGTGCTGTACAGTGCTACTTCTCACCTTCCTTGAAAGAAGTGGATCTCCTCTGCTGCTCCTCTGGCAGTGGTGTTGGATGGCCAGGTCTCCTGTGCCCCGAATTGGCTCCAACAGGCTTGTGGTGTCTGTCCTGTGCCCCAATGCCGGAAGTGGCAGTGTTATTTGATTGGGCCTGGATGGTCTCCTATGCCCAGTATCAAAGGGTCTCCTCCTGTGTCCCGGCACTGGACGCTGCAGTGGCTGGTGTCCTGTACTGCGGTACAGGAAGGTCTGCACGTCTGCTCCTGTGCCTGGTGCCAGCAAGTATCCTGATTCCTGCTGTGACCCGGGGACGGAAAGGAGGCTGCGGCGGTAGTTCGGCAGGTTCCTGCACCAGTTGCGGGTGATAAGCAGCGCATCTGTGCGCTGTCTCCTCATTTGAGGTAGCCACTAAAGTGTGGGAGGGGGCCGGGTACAGGTTGTCAGTGCAGCAATATTGAATAAGAAAAAGGGTGCAGGGGATTGCCTGCTTTGCCCTGGGCCCCCCAACCCGCCGGGCCCCATAGCAGTTACACCCCCTGCACCCTCTATAGTTACGTCACTGATCATAGGCTATATGAAACACATGTGGGAAGGGAATACAGTTGTAAATACCAAATATCAAATTATATTAAAGTGACTTATGCTGCAAACGGTGCAGATAGAATGTGTGAGCTCTGTCAGCAGCAGAGCTCCAAGTACTGTGCACCAGGTCTTGAACAAATGTAAAATCAAACATGCTGTAGATCCGCAGGACCCTAGATTATATCTAGGATATGTATACACAGACATTAGACCCAGTGTTCTAAGCAGCAATGACAATAAAATAATGTTGGTTCCTAATAAGCCTTGGTACTTGTGTAGTTTCACGGCGCCAGCATGGCGCCGTGCTACTTCCGGGTTCTACGCTCGCCACAAACTATGTTAAAAAAGTAACTTAACTCCATGCCAACATGGATAGTTCATACCTGCACTATCCATGTTGGCATGGAGTGATTTTAAATAGCGTGGCGAGCGTAGCGAGCCACCGAGCCCGCAGCGTGGGTGAGCGAAGCGAGCCCCGCAAGGGGACTCAGACGCACGGCGCCATACTGGTGCCGTGAAACTACACAAGTACCTAAGCCTTTTTTCTAATCAATGTGAAAAAGAGTTATTGACGACTTACTGTATGTGTGTCACGAATGGCCCCCATATATTACAGCAACTTTTCCCCTTTAAGAAGTCGCATGCAATGCTCCCTTGATCACCCGGGACCATCCCAGGTGGCAGGATCGCATGCGATATATGGTATGATGCTGTCCTTTTGCAAGCGAGATATCGCATCCATCCCAGCCGAGCCTGCCTGGGGCCGGAAGCAATCCTGCAGATTGTGCGATGTGCACGCGACTGTGCAGGCGTCGGTCCTGCTGTCAGTCACCTACAATCTGTGACTACTGCAATCACAGGAAAAGAGACAAATTTGCGGGTACATAACACAGTGTTTGGGGGCCTTAACCTACAAACTGTGACATGTATCATTTTCCATATTACGTATGTTTATTTTTGTATATTGTGAACAATGCGTCTGTCAAATGCTTTTTTTATGCTTGAAAAACACAGAGGAACAGAGTTTACTGATTGTACAATATTTATTCACAGGTTGGTTTGCATCCGCCGGCCCTGTCTGCTCCAGGTCAGTGGAACGCTGGCACCTCTTACCCTGGGGAATCGCACACAAGTAAGTGGCCAATTATCATATAAAAAGGATAATGATATCTACAGTACTGTATGACTGGGGCTAAGTAATACAACTAGATAGACATACAGTATTCTCTAGATATAGGTGCTGAGTAAAACCCCGCCAAAATATTGCAGGCCTGGGAATAACTAGCCAATGATTTTTCCAGTGTGTGCATTCTGTGCATAGCCCAGGTCTTACTCGATGGCTGTGATGGAAACAGGCTGATGGTGGCAGGAGTTGATTTCACATGACTTCCTCTAAAACTATTGGGCACGCCTGCATTTTCCCTGACCAGTAGTGTTCGACCTATTGAACGTTGACCTTAATTGTGTTGACCCAATGACCCATACATGTAACCGTCACCTACTGTATAACTGTGCGAAATGTACATTTATTAAAGCATAAGCAGGACGGACCAAATATAAACTTTCTCTACGTGGCTTGTTAATTTGTAATAAAGTCATAGAGATAGATTCTATTTAGTGGGAGCTCTCTGCTTACCATTGTGCTTGGCAGTACTTTTTCCTGGCAATATTATTTGATTTTTCTATATGTGAAAAATATATATTAAAGTACTGTACATTTCTGAACCTTGCAAAATAAATATTGAACAGATATTTCATGGCCCCTGTATTGGGTAGCTTGCAGATCCAGAACGAAATGACCATAACAGGAAAAGAAAGGGGGAGGTGTCACCTGTGAACACTGAAGGAGTGCTCGCTTCTGGTAAAGTGGGTGTGGCTTTGCAAAAAGGGGTGTACTTTTAAAAGGAATGCCATAACTGTAGAAGGTAACTGTAGAGCAGTGGTGGGCAACAGGCGGCCCGCAAACCGCTTAGGTCTGGCCCGCCGCTCTGACATATATTAGTATGACAAGCGGCCCGACTATAGCCGCTTGTCATTGACATACCATATGATTGCATATTGTTTATTTAGTTAATGCCGCCACCTCCGTTACTGTCGGTCTGTGCATGCCGCGCACAGCATTACTGGGAGCGTGGGAGGGGACGTGATGATGCGGCAGCTGCCTCCCCACCATTGGTTGGCGTGGCCGTGACCCCTCCCATGCTCCCAGAAATGCTGTGCGCAGCAGGCACAGATGGGCATTAACAGCGGCGGTGGTGGCAAACAAAATCAGCAAACTTCATATTGTAAAATAAGATGTAATAAAGATTAAAGTGGGTTGTTTGAGTTTAAATTAATTGTATTTTCCGATAAGCAGGAAATGAGGGAAAAATTAAAAGGGGTGGGGTTTGAATAATATACAATGAAACAGTGAGCATCACCAAGCAAACCTAAATGATGATACAATATATGAGGAATATAAACACAATATATATTGTGGATGTCGTAGGCATTGTTATTTGGCAGCCAAATACGTACAAGCCACCAGCATTGTATGGATCTGTCAGATCCATGCAATGATGGCCTATGTAAAAAATAGAATAAATAAATAATTTAAAGCCAGTCCTGGTTTCAGAAATACAGAGGAGGGGGACTAGGATCCCCCTGTATTTCTACAACCAGCACCAGGCTCATGGCCCAGTCCTGGTTCCCAAAATACGGGGAACCAAAAAAGTAGCGGTCAAACAGCCATCAGAGTAATGCCACAGCTGGGGGATACTTTTTATACAAGGCTATGCGAGGGGATAATTTTTATACATCAACCTGTGGCTGGTCAGCTTGGGACGTCATTCACTGTGTCCTCCCCCAGCCAATCAGGAGTGAGCTTGGGGGAGCTCTGTGGCTGATTGGCTGTTCATGACTCCATGTTATTGCTGGTTATAGAAATACAGGGGGACTGTATTCCCTATGTATTTCTGTATTATTGCTGAACCATGCAGGCTTCAGCCAAATATGACCCAAAAACATGGTCTATTTGTCATTTGTATAAACATATACGGCAAAACAGCTGCATTCGGCTGATTTTTACTATGAATGGATAGGAATTTCTGCATTCGTACCCATTCGATCTTAGTAAATTTAATGCTAAAATTGGAGACAAGGAAGAGAAGTCAGCCAGAAGAAATGGTTCCCAGGTAGGGCAGACCTGTCTGTACATCATATGTATGAAATTAAAAACTTTATGCTACAAATGTTTAACCTTGGAACAATATTCTGAACATATGACGCAGAAGAAGAGTAGATTACGGACAAGGGCTGGCATTAATTATGTGGCTCCATTGTACTTGAGAGATAGGCTCTCTTAAGAACTGGGAAGGTATATTTTGGAGGGCGGCCTTCATTGGGGGGGTCCCCCTTCCCCAGGATCCCTGCCAAGTCTTATTGGTCAGGGGGTAAATGCTTTGGCCGTGGGACCTTATAATAAGTGTCTCCCAGCTGTGGCATTACCCTGCTGGCTAGTTGGGCCTGGTGCTGGTTTTCAAAATACGGGGACACCCTCATCATTTTGCCCCCCCCTATTTTGGATAGTTGTGCCTGGTGCTGGTTTTAAAAAATCCAGGGGACACATACTTGGTTTGCCCCATGATTTTAAAAAAACGGGACCGTCTCTTTGAGCCTGGGGCTGGTTATGGCCCTGGGGGGGACCCCACGATGGTTTTTAAAATTATTTATGTATTTTTCGCCTGGAAAATTAATTTTATTTTCCAGGCAAATTTTACCAACAATTAGCAGCCGTATCCCGCTAATTACCGGCCATATTTTAAATATGGCCACCTAGTAAATTCGGAATCACCATTCAAATGAATGTTGATTCCTAGTCGTGTTCTTTTGCTGGCGTATGCATTTGTATTCGTAAATATGAATACAAATGTGCCATGAATACGAAGAGGAATATGGTTACTACTTTCTAAACATTAGCTTTGTGTAAATCAACCTGTGTATGGTCACAGTATGACCTCACGCATGCATGTTAGGAGCCATATGCATGTGCAGTCTATCAATTATTGCCCAGCTTGTGAATTCGCAGCCATGCACTCAGGTCTTAAAAACCCCCATAATTATTGGCTACTACACTGGAAGATGAGGATACATTCGATGTTTGAATAATATTTAGATTTTGGGGAGGAAATACAAATCTGTGGAGTGACTCATACAGGTGATCCCATACCACTAAATAAAATGCTTTTTCTGTGTTCAATAAGATTAATAATTGGAGATCATCTTCTTGAATGTCATCAAGGTGCAGAGAAACAGGTGCCGCGGTCACCTACCTCAGGTGTCCCCGGGCGCTCCGGATCCTTCTGCTGTGGGGGGCTCGGGGACGTTGCCAGGCAGCAGCGAGTGACGTCACCAGCAGGCAGGGTGGGGGGGGGGTCTGAAATAAAATTCAGCAGGAGGCAAAAAGGGCAACAGAGTGCCCTCAACAAGGTGCCTGTGCACCACCTTCCCTAACATTATAACTGGCCCATAAAAAGAAAAGAAAAAATATCACTATGGATCCCAAACCAGTGAATCCGGCCCAAGTCTTCGCTGACCAGCTTTACCTCCTGACCCAGCAGCTTCAGGATCTCACCCTGGGGGTGGAGTCACAGGAGGAGGTCAGGAGGGTTACGCCAGCTATATCCACTCCGGTTAAAGAGCCAAAGATGAATTTACCTGACCGGTTCTCTGGGAACAGGAATCAGTTTTTCAACTTCCAAGAAAGTTGTAAATTATTTTTTCGGTTACGACTCCTCTCTTCTTGCTCTGAAACTCAGAGAGTGGTTCTCGTAATCTCACTCCTGAAGGGAGATCCACAAACATGAGCTTTGGCCTGAAGGCAGACAATCCAGCCCTCATTTCTGTGGTTTCCTTCTTTTAGGCCATGGGCATCCTGTATGATGACCCAGACAAGGCGGCTTCTGCCGAGGCCCAGCTCAGGACTCTAAAGCAGGACCGTTGAGCGGCAGAGGTTTATTGCTCAAAGTTCCGGCAACACGCCAACAATACTGCATGGACTGATCTAGCTTTTGAGAGTCAGTTCCGCTTGGGTTTGGCTGAAATTAAAGATTTTCTGGTGCAGTATCCTGTCCCAAATTCTTTAGATGAGCTTATGCAATTAGCTATTTGCATTGACAGGCGGGTCCGTGAAAGACACTCTGAGTGGGATTGCCTACCTGCCCTCTGCCCAAACACATCCGGGGACTCTATGTACTTATGCAGATCGGGCTTACACGCTTGTCTACCCAGGAGAAGGTCCGTCGACGTTCACAGAGTCTCTGCCTACTGTGGTGGCAGGGGACATGTGGTTAATTCCTGTCCTGTTCTCTCTGGCCTGTCAGTTTTATCCCCCAACAATTCATTATCACTTCTTGTTCACTTAGGGTTTGGGGTGGACAAGTAGGATTGTCAGGCTTTTGTTGACAGTGGAGCCACGGGGAATTTTATTGATCTCGAGTTGTCCAGGATCATGGAATTCCTCTCACTCCTCTTGATTCAGAAATGTCTGTGTATGGGTAAGATGGGAACCTCTTACCCAGAGGCCTCATAACTCATCTTACTATCCCCATAGATCTTTATGTGGGGGCTACCCATTCTGAAAAATTGTCTTTTTGTTGTTGTTCACAGTCCACAGTTCTAAACCAGGTTTACCCTGGCTTAGAAAGCATAACCCTAGCTTTGACTGGCAAACAGGGGAATTATTACCCTAAGGTAAGGAATGTGTTTCTGAGTGTTTGACACTTCCTGTATGTATGACTGTGCCTGATATTTTTCTTCTTCCTTCTCAATATTCATTTTTTTCTGATGTGTTTTCTAAAAAAGCTAAGCTTTCTAGGCCAAGGCCATGGAATAATATATTGAGGATAATCTCAAAAAGGGTTTCATTAGGTCTTACAAGTCCTGTTGGAGCTGGATTCTTCTTTGCGGCTAAAAAGGATGGCCCTTGTATCGTTTATAAACAATTAAACCTTATCACAGTAAAAAATTGCAACTCATTGCCTATTTCAGTTTTGTTTGATCAGTTACGTAAAGCATCTATTTTCTCCAAGATCATTTTGTGTGGGGCCTATAATTTAATTAAAATAAGGGCTGGAGATGAATGGAAAACAGCGTTTAACATGCACACTGGGCATTATGAATACTGTTATGCCTTTTGGTCTGGCCAAAGCCCCTGCTGATTTCCAGGAATTCATTAATGATGTATTAAGAGACTTTTGGGGAAATTTTGTGGTGACATCCTCATTTTCTCTTCCTCGTTAGAACAACATCATAATGTTTGCGCTGTGTCACAAAAGTTAAGAGAGAATGATCTTTATGCCAAATTGGAGGAATGTGAATTTGAGGTTGAAAGTATTTCTTTTTTGGGGTATATTATTTCTCCCAAGGGTTTTCAAATGGACCCAGTGAATATGCAAGCCATCATTGACTGGATTCAGCCTTCTAATCTCAAGGTGATACAGAGATTTTTAGGTTTTGACAATTATTACCGGAGATTTATTCCCTCATTTTCCGATATTGTTGCTCCTATTGTCGCACTGACCAAGAAAGGGCAGATGTTTCTGCTTGGCCCGACCATGTTTTAAAAGATTAAATATTGCTTTCACCTCTACCCAGGTGTTTTACGTCATGCCAATCTTGATCTTCCACTCATCCTGGAGGTGGATGCTTCAGAGATTGGCATTGGAGCAGTCCTTTCTCAAGTAGATAAAGTTGACAGCCGTCCTCATCCCTGTGCTTTCTTTTCTCAGAGGTTTTCTGCTGCTGAATGTAACTATTATGTCAGTAACAGAGAATTTCTTGCCATTAAATCTGCTCTTGAGGAGTGGCGACATTGGCTGGAGGGAGCAAACTTTTAGCTTACTATCTTTACCAATCAAAACAACCTTTCAGCCAAGAGGGTTAATGTTAGACAGGCGAGGTGGACTTTATTTTTTGCCCATTTTAATTTTGTTATCACTTTTAGGCCAGGGTCCAAAAATACCTTCGCCGATGCCCTTTCAAGATTTTTTTCTGCTGTCCAGGAATCTCATGAGTTCAATGGATCAAATATTGCTTGCCCAGGTCTTGGCTCCCTATTCCATTCCTTCTGGGAGACTTTTTATGATTTCTAATCTTCGAGAAAAAGTTTTTTTGAATTTCATTCTTGTAGGTCTGCTGGTCATCCCAGGCTCTCCAAAACCATTAATTTACGCTCTCGGGTAGTTTGGTGGCCCTCTATGGGAAAGGATGTCGAAAAGTTTATCTCGTCTTGTGACATTTGTGCCAGAAATAAGTCTTCTTGCATCCTTCCTTCGGGTCAGTTGGTTCCCATGTTTGTGCCCGAGACCTTGGTCCCATATTTCTATGGATTTTGTTGTTGATTTACCACGTTCTGCTGGATATGATACCATATGGGTAATAGTGAACAGGTTTAGTAAGATGGCGCACTTCGTTGCTCTTGCTGGATTGCCTTCTGCCCAAAGGTTGGCTTCTCTGT
This sequence comes from Crinia signifera, assembly GCF_055691185.1. Classification (NCBI taxonomy): domain Eukaryota; kingdom Metazoa; phylum Chordata; class Amphibia; order Anura; family Myobatrachidae; genus Crinia; species Crinia signifera. Next base: position 325,997,477 of record NC_139218.1, on the reverse strand, counting down.
TTATCTCTCATATCTTTCGCTTTCATGGGTTACCCTTGGATATCTCTGATAGAGGGGTTCAGTTTGTGGCTACTTTTTGGAAGTCTGTCTGTGCTGCTCTTGGGGTGAAGCTTAGTCCTTCTTTAGGGTATTATCCCCAATCTAATGGACAGATGCTATGTCTCTAAGTCTCAACGTGATTGGGTGGAGAATTTACCATTTGCTGAATTTGCTTATAATAATAAGACTTCTCCTTTCTTTTGTAATTTTGTTTTTCATCCTAGGTCCAATTCTTTTGATCCTTTTCTTGCCAGAACAGGTAATTCTAGGTGGGTGACCAGTAAGAGAAGGGTATGGGCCATGGTCCGTAGGGCTCTCCTCTCTACGACCATGTCCACAAGACACTTGTCTGACCGTAACCGGAGACCATGTACTTTCAAGATTGGATATTGGGTATGGTTATCCACCAAGAAAATTAAATTACATAAATTTTTGAAACTGGGTCCTCATTTTATTGGTCCATACAAGATTATCCAGAAGATTAATCCGGTTGCGTTCAGACTTCTTCTTCCTAAGATTCTGAAGATCAATAATTATTTTTGTTGTTCTTTATTCAAGCCCGCTGTTCAGCCTAGAATTCAGAGACCAGTTTTTTACCACAACCACAAGGAGTTTGTAGTAGATTGTATTCTTGATTCCAATGGTTGTTTTTCCTGGTTCACTGGAAGAGGTACGGTTATGAGTAGAGGTCTTGGGTACCCGATAAAGATCTTCATGCCCCTTCTCTGAAGAAAAAGTTCTTTAAAGATTTTCCTGAGAGCCCAAGTCTTAGGGGTCTTTGACCAATCCTCAAGGGGGGTACTGTTAGGCGCCGTGGTTGCCTACCTCAGGTGTCCCCGGGTGATCTGGATCCTTCTGCTGCGGGAGGTTCGGGGACAGAGTGTAGTGGCAGCCATGTTGGTCCAGGGGAGGCAAGGAGGCGTCAGGACATTGCCTGGACTTCCTCCTGGCATTGCATAGCACAGACACTTCAGGGGCAATGCCTGGAATTGTCCCGAACCTCCCCCTCATGATTGACAATGGGTAACAGCGGCTGCAGCAGCAGGTGACGTCACCAGCAGGTGGGGGGTTTGAAATAAATCTCAGCTTCCCTGCTTCTATGGCGCCGGTTATAGCATCCTGTGTGCCTGCCTTGGTAAAGCCTCAGTCAGCGTCGATGGCAGAACAGCATTGTACTGTACAGCATCCCTCAAGCGGCGGTGAAGGGGGTTAGCTGGGATTAGAGTGGACCTGAGGGTATTGAAGTTGGTGAACGCACTCGGGTAATGTGAATTTTGATAGGGCTTATTTTCAGGGTAGGGCTTATTTTGGACCAGTCATCAAAAGCCAGGGTAGGGCTTATTTTCGGGGTAGGGCTTATTATCGGGGAAACACGGTATAGACTTTTGAAGACGTTTGCCCGAGAAAACCCGTTCTTGGGATTTGAATCATAATTACCTACTTTTCTAGTCTCCTCTCTGGGAGATCCTGGAGGATAGGTACTGTAAGTGTGACTTGAAATCACATCACCAAATTGTATTCATCATAAGCCAATATTTCAAGACTTACACCTTCCATCAGCAACACATTCAGGTCTGTATATGACCCTGATAAAAAGTCATGAGCCTTGAAATTTTGGCATATGTTGAATAAAGTTTACATATACACACATTTTTCACATTTATCTTGGGGCCCTTTTTCGTTTTAGTGGCCCAGGCCTCCCAAGTTCTGCCATCTGGGTGGAATTTGTCATTTTTCTCCATGTTTTGGACTGCTCCACTTTCTCCAGGTTCAAAAACCTTAATTAAGTGCTGGAAAAAATGGAACTAACCTTTGAAATTGAGTGGTAATTTGTGTGATACATTCAACTGTAATCTCCATTTGGAAAATGATTGATGTAAATGATTAATACATTCTCTGCTATACAGTACAGTATACAGATAGCAATAAATAAGGAAGTAAATAAATCATTTACATCTCTCTTCTAATCATTGTGTAGGCCAGGCATGTCAAACTCACGGGCCGCATGCGGCCCCGGCCACCTACTTTTGTGGCCCGCAGGATCAAGGGCAAAGCCCCTTTCCGAATTCAGCATTCCCAGTAGTGCATTGCGCGGGTGCACGGGTGACGTCACCGCACACCCGCACAGTGCAGGGCTAAGGGCGGAGGCAGGAAGACAGGATAGACGAGGCGAGCGGCTGCAGTGAGAGGGGCAGAGCGGCCTGCAGTGGGGGCAAATGTGTGATCTGGCACCAAGGGGGCAATTATGTGTATCAGGCACTGTCAGTGGTGATATATAAGGGGGGATAACAGCCCCTGGCACACACTGATATATGGTATTATTATTATTATATAGGGGAGAGGGGACCACACAGTTATATATGAAGGGGTATAACACAGCTGATATGTGGTATTGTTATTATTATATAGCCCTCCAGCTGTTGTGGAACTACACGTTCCAGCATGTCCTGCCACAGATTTTATATAATGGATTGCTAAAACTGTGGCAGGTCATGCTGGGACATGTAGTTCCACAACAGCTGGAGGGCCATGAGTTTGACACAGCTTGTAATTTATGGTGTGTTAGGTGTCAGCTGACACTCCCTGTGTCAGGATGTGAATTTCTGGCACATTCCCTGTGTCAAATGTGTATTTTTACTCATTCCCTGTGTCAGAATTTGAATTTCAGCTTATTCTCGGTGTCAGAATTTGAATTTTGGCTTATTCTCTGTGTCAGAATATGAATTTTGGCTTATTCTCTGTGTCAGAATGTGAATTTTGGCTTATTCCCTGTGTCAGAATTTGAATTTCGGCTTATTCTTTGTGTCAGAATGTGCCTTTTTACTCATTTCACTCACAGCTCTCCTATACTCCAACACTCAGTGACCATCTTTGTCCGCATACTCCTCTCCATCATTGGCATCAAGCCTCTAGTTGTATGTTGATTGAGTCCTCACTACTTACATCAGGGTTGCCGATGGGCAACCCTCCCGGAATCAGGGGGACCCCCACTGAGCCCCCCGATCGCGGCATTTATATGCCGCAATCCGCTGGTCTCAGTGGAGGGGGCGGAGCTAAAACGGCACAATCGTGACGTTTTAGCCCCGCCCCCTCCATGGATAACAGTCATTTCGGCTATTTGCCGTAATGGGGGCGGGGATTAATGACGTCACAGTTAAGCCCCGCCCCCAAAACGCGTAATGCAAGATTCCTCTCCGGGCTTCTCCCGGAGAGGATTTTTTTAAAGTCGGCAACCCTGACTTACATTTAAGCTGTAATGTTTATTGATCTGTGGCGCTCTTTATTTGTACTGTATTTTTGTTATTTATTCAATGTTATGCCAAGCTTTGTCTCCCTGTATTGTTCCTTTGTACGGCGCTGCGAAACACTTGTGGCGCCTTATAAATAAAATTATAATAATAATTATAATAATAATTCCCTGTGTCACATTGTGAATTTTGGCTTATTCTCTGTGTCAGAATGTGAATTTGTACTCATTCCCTGTGTGACAATGTGAATTTTGGCTTATTCTCTGTGTCAGAATGTAAGTTTCGGCTTATTCTCTGTGTCAGAATGTAAATTTCGGCTTATTCTCTGTGTCAGAATGTGAATTTCGGCTTATTCTCTGTGTCAGAATGTGAATTTCGGCTTATTCTCTGTGTCAGAATGTGAATTTGAACGCTAAATAGACACTGATATATAATATAGTGGAGGCGACTGTACAGTGCTGACAATGGGTATATAGGACAATTGTATATTGAACTCTTTTTATTTATTTTTTCCTGCGGCCCACACAAGACTTGACCTCGGTTATTCAGCCCAGTTGGGATTTTCAGTTTGACATGCCTGGTGTAGGCCATTGACACTAAGGGCATGTTAATGTAACTGTGATTCAATTGGAAACTACACATTAGAAACTATGAGCTTTCTTACTATATGAAGCTACTCATACTGTATTAAATAAAAATAAAAAAATTAAGCAGATCTATGTCGTGTGCATCCAAACACCAAATCCTGTGCAGCAACATACTACAGTAGTAGTTCTGCTTAGCTGCAATTAAAACAGATAATTAACAAGTGCAGCCATCATCAGCCCCTATTCTGAAGCATGTGTATCACGGTTATGCCGTGTAACAGCCTTGACTTGTAAATGTGCCAGAAAATCACGAGAAACAATCAGGGAATAAAAATGGTGCCTCTGGATGTCCAGATTGCTCACACATAACAAAGAGCCATGTTAAATATAAAGTATGTATTATATTGTCAATACTTTGAACAGCGCTGCAGCCCCACCACTGGATACGCCACTGTTTTATGCAGGGGCGGATCCAGGAGAAAATGACAGGGGGGGCACCATGACAGGGGGGATGGGAGTGAGCGGTGTTAGTAGTGCCAGTGTGCATTCTCAGAGAGTGAAGCAAGATAGAGAGGAGGAGAGCAGAGAGAGAGGGAAGGAATGGGATTATAATTAGGCCCTGACATTTTAAGTCCATAGGCCCACTGTGGAGTGAAAAGTGAAGGATGCAGTGGTGTGCCCATTACACATAATGTCACACACCGTAATACCAATTAAATATAATGTCACACACTGTAATATCCATTACACATAATGCCAACAAAGTAATGCCCATAAAACACAATGCCATACGTTGTGATGCCCATTAAACATAATGCCAATACCAAAATGCCCATTAAACATAATAATGCCTATTACATATTATACCATTTAATTGCTGCTTACCTACATACTTATTGTCAGAGGAATATCACTTGTTGCCAGGGGTTACATGCTTCTTGCCAGGGGTTTTATTCTTGTTGCCATGCCATGGGATTGATATATTTTTTTTGCCAGGGGGGAGCCAGGGTGCATGCTTGTGAAGGGTTTCATTTAAATAGCCCGCCAGCGCTACCCAAATCCACACTTCCGGGTAGCGCTGGCCGCACTCTTCTGTTCTGACAAACACTAGAGGTATAGCAGTACCTCTAGTGTCTGTCTCCTATAAGGCGGCGGCAGTGGTGTAGCTAGGTGCCACGGTGCCCGGAGCAAGGGCATGTTTCGCGCCCCCCCTCCCTCTCAATTTGTAGTAGGTGAGGCTCCTGCTCAGTTAAAAGTGGGCATGGACCAACATTATACCACACACCGTAATGCCCATTGCACATTTTAGTGAACTTTTTAATTCCAATTACACATAAGCCCACACATGATGTCCATTACATACTATATAACACACCGTAATGCCCATGACATACTATATAACACACTGTAATGCCCATTACATACTATATAACACACCGTAATGCCCATGACATACTATATAACACACCGTAATGCCCATTACATACTATATAACACACCGCAATGCCCATTACATACTATATAACACACCGTAATGCCCATTACATACTGTATAACACAGCGTAATGCCCATTACATACTATATAACACACCGTGATGCCCATTACATATTATATAACACACCATAATGCCCATGACATACTATATAACATACCGTAATGTCCATTACATACTATACAACACACCATAATGCCCATTACATATTATATAACACACCGTAATGCCCATTACATACTATATAACACACCGTAATGCTCATTACATACTATATAACACACCGTGATGCCCATTACATACTATATAACACACCGCAATGCCCATTACATACTATATAACACTCCGCAATGCCCATGACATACTATAAAACACACCGTAATGCCCATTACATACTATATAACACACCGTGATGCCCATTACATATTATATAACACACCATAATGCCCATGACATACTATATAACATACCGTAATGCCCATTACATACTATACAACACACCGTAATGCCCATTACATACTATATAACACACCGTAATGCACATTACATACTGTATAACACAGCGTAATGCCCATTACATACTATATAACACACCGTGATGCCCATTACATATTATATAACACACCATAATGCCCATGACATACTATATAACATACCGTAATGTCCATTACATACTATACAACACACCATAATGCCCATTACATATTATATAACACACCGTAATGCCCATGACATACTATATAACACACCGTAATGCCCATTACATACTATATAACACACCGCAATGCCCATTACATACTATATAACACACCGTAATGCCCATTACATACTGTATAACACAGCGTAATGCCCATTACATACTATATAACACACCGTGATGCCCATTACATATTATATAACACACCATAATGCCCATGACATACTATATAACATACCGTAATGTCCATTACATACTATACAACACACCATAATGCCCATTACATATTATATAACACACCGTAATGCCCATTACATACTATATAACACACCGTAATGCTCATTACATACTATATAACACACCGTGATGCCCATTACATACTATATAACACACCGCAATGCCCATTACATACTATATAACACTCCGCAATGCCCATGACATACTATAAAACACACCGTAATGCCCATTACATACTATATAACACACCGTGATGCCCATTACATATTATATAACACACCATAATGCCCATGACATACTATATAACATACCGTAATGCCCATTACATACTATACAACACACCGTAATGCCCATTACATACTATATAACACACCGTAATGCACATTACATACTGTATAACACAGCGTAATGCCCATTACATACTATATAACACACCGTGATGCCCATTACATATTATATAACACACCATAATGCCCATGACATACTATATAACATACCGTAATGTCCATTACATACTATACAACACACCATAATGCCCATTACATATTATATAACACACCGTAATGCCCATTACATACTATATAACACACCGTAATGCTCATTACATACTATATAACACACCGTGATGCCCATTACATACTATATAACACACCGCAATGCCCATTACATACTATATAACACACCGCAATGCCCATTACATACTATATAACACTCCGCAATGCCCATGACATACTATAAAACACACCGTAATGCCCATTACATACTATATAACACACCGTGATGCCCATTACATATTATATAACACACCATAATGCCCATGACATACTATATAACATACCGTAATGCCCATTACATACTATACAACACACCGTAATGCCCATTACATACTATATAACACACCGTAATGCACATTACATACTGTATAACACAGCGTAATGCCCATTACATACTATATAACACACCGTAATGCCCATTACATACTATATAACACACCGTAATGCCCATTACATACTATGTAACACACCGTAATGCCCATTACATACTATATAAAAACACACCATAATGCCCATGACATACTATATAACACACCGTAATGCCCATTACATACTATATAACACACCGTAATGCCCGTCACATACTATATAACACACCGTAATGCACATGACATACTATATAACACACCGTAATGCACATGACATACTATATAACACACCGTAATGCCCATTACATACTATATAGCACACACCATAATGCCCATTACATACTATATAACACACCATAATGCCCATGACATACTATATAACATACCGTAATGTCCATTACATACTATACAACACACCATAATGCCCATTACATATTATATAACACACCGTAATGCCCATTACATACTATATAACACACCGTAATGCTCATTACATACTATATAACACACCGTGATGCCCATTACATACTATATAACACACCGCAATGCCCATTACATACTATATAACACTCCGCAATGCCCATGACATACTATAAAACACACCGTAATGCCCATTACATACTATATAACACACCGTGATGCCCATTACATATTATATAACACACCATAATGCCCATGACATACTATATAACATACCGTAATGCCCATTACATACTATACAACACACCGTAATGCCCATTACATACTATATAACACACCGTAATGCACATTACATACTGTATAACACAGCGTAATGCCCATTACATACTATGGGGTGGATTTATCAATGTGTGGCAAATGGTCGTTATGGGCGCAGGTATTTTTCGCCACTTTTGCGCAGCGAAGCGTACCTGTTTCATGCCCTTATTTATGAATATGTGTGCGCACGTTATGGGAGTGCGTTATCACTGACCTGTGGTGATACGCCTCCTCCCATAACGAAGGGTGATCCTCCGTCCGGCGGTGTCTTCTGCGCATGCGCCGGATACCTTGGTCTCGCGTTGTGTATCCGGCACATGCGCAGTTTTCCGCTTGCTGATCTCCGGCGTCTGCAAATTCAAACTGCGCATGCGCCGGGTAATGTTCGCCGGGGATGTTGTGTACCCGGCGCATGCGCAGTTTGAATTTGCAGACGCCGGAGATCAGCAAGCGGCAGGAGAGACCTGCAGCGCCAGATATTTCTGGCGATAAGGACAGCGCCTCAGAGGCGCATAAAGAACGTTGATAAATCAGGTATGCAATAAGCGCCCTGTACTGAAAAAAGTACATGCGCTATCTCTCCGCCCCCGCACCGCCGCCGATATTTTACCTGTCAAGCAGGTTTGATAAATGAGGGGAAGCGCTATCCCCTGCTTTAGCGCAGGGGGATAGCGCAAAAACCCCTCTGCGCACAATCGTAAATCTACCCCATAATAACACACCGTAATGCCCATTACATACTATATAACACACCGTAATGCCCATTACATACTATGTAACACACCGTAATGCCCATTACATACTATATAAAAACACACCATAATGCCCATGACATACTATATAACACACCGTAATGCCCATTACATACTATATAACACACCGTAATGCCCGTCACATACTATATAACACACCGTAATGCACATGACATACTATATAACACACCGTAATGCACATGACATACTATATAAAACACCGTAATGCCCATTACATACTATATAGCACACACCATAATGCCCATTACATACTATATAAAACACCATAATGCCCATTACATACTATATATTACACCATAATGCCCATTACACATTTGACACATAAGTGCCACTTACCTTCATGCTCGATGCCAAGGGGCTTCATGCTCGACTGAATCTGCTTGGGTGCAGCAGGGTGGGAGGGTGCTTGCAGCAGGGTGGGTGCAGTAGGGTGGGAGGGTTGTGTGTGCACCGCCCCGTCTGTGCTGACAGCCAGCCAGCCATCCCCCCCCCGCCCCGATCCCATCAATCTAGATCCAATTCTGACCGATTGGATGTAGATTGTGTGGTGATTGGGCCCTTTTCTGTCCTGGTGTGGATAGAACAAAGGAAGAAAAAGTACAGTATGTCACGGCGTGGTGCACCTAAAATGACTCACACGAATAAAAGTTAACTTTTATTAACATTGTTTAAGATAGCGAAATATAAAAAAACACAGACAGAACAACATAAATGGTGTGTTTAAAAACGGTGGCTCACTGAATTTGAGCAATTTGACACTATTTCAATGTGACTGTACACAGGAATAAATTGCCAACATTTCTGTAGTACTATATACAATATTAATATCTCTTGGCTTGGTTCCCCAGCTTAAAGGTACATAGGATTGTGTGTCACACACTGCGGGAGTATCCGTTCAGTGTGGTACAGTGGAACAGTGCCCACTTGTTATTTGTATGATTGGTGTAGCACACTAAACTTTATTACATTTGTATTGTTGCATCAATTTCAGCTTATGTTTGCTGGCACCTGCACACCCTCTACCCGAAGCCCACATCCTGATGAAATGGCCGGATGGGCCATGAAACGTCGATGCCACCTGGAGCACCTGTAATGTATTCTTTCTACTAAAGATTTTTTACTACTATTGGAGAGTGCCGATTTTTTGCCTATGCAGAACATCACCCATTCATATTGACTCTGTCAGTAAGGCACCCCCAAAGCTGATACCCTTCCTCCAGAGTGCCAAAGCTCTTTGTATATATATATATATATATATATATATATATATATATATATATAACAATATTTTGTAGAAGCAGGCACTCACCATAGGCAATTTTTCAGGGTCGAAGCAAAATTTTTATTCAGTCATAGCTGGAGTCGACGTTTCGATCCTCAACAGGGACCTTTGTCAAGACAACAAGTATCCAAAGGACTGGAGGCACAAGGCAGTGTGACCAGACAGCTTCTCTACTGGCCATTTATAGCAAACAGGTGTTGATTGACAAACACTCCCACTTCCTGCTGAGACTGAATGCAGGAAGTGGACAAAAAACACCATAAATATTTAAATAGCCTAATGTATTCATATGTGTATCGCCACTTACATTGGCGATTAATAACCCAGTAAAATTGCAGCACCGTGTGTCAAAAACCCTGACCGAAAAACAGCAAATTGTCAAAAAACCGCGTTGCCGGAAGTGCCGATACCGGAAGTGACGCGCACTGTAGACGCTACTGATGATTACAGGTATATGCCGGAAGTGTCATGCGTTCCAGAGCCCTGGAACGCATGCACCCACCGGATGGGGACAGAAAAAAGCCCAGAGATGCTAGTATGGGGATATTTACGAGGCGTCTTGCATGTCAGAGCCCTGACTCTTTAGTCAACCAAGGCAGTCCTATTGTGAGGTGTTCCCTCTGGGACACCTCTAAATGGGCTGCTGTGACTGCTAGCATCGGAAAGGATCCCCAGCGTATGATCATGAGCAATGTGTTTGTGTGTATGGGGGTGGGGGTGGCTGCTGCCAGATGACAAACACACGCTGCTCATATTCACCAGTCACAGGGACCGGTGATCAGGGGGCTGCCGGTCATCCTCTTCCTGCTGTGACACTCAGGGGGAAATTTACTAAGATCTATTTCACATGATGTTGCCATAGCATACCTCCCAACTGTCCCACTAGATTTTATGTAAAATATGCAATAACCAGTGAGAATGGGCAAAATATGCAGATGCATATGCAAATATGAAAATGCATACCTCCCAACTGTCACGATTACAGTGGGACAGTCCCGATTTTCGGGTCCTGTCCCGCTGTACCACCCGCGTCAGGCATTGTCCCGCTGCGGGGGGTGGCAGTTGGGAGACCCCCAATCTAATAGAATAGACGCTGTGCGCATGCGCACAGCGTCTATTCTCGTATGAAAATGAGGTAGCGGCTAATTTGCATACGCTGCACCCTCATTTGCATACACGCTGCCCCCTTTTGGGACGCACAGAAGTTGGGAGGTATGCAAATGCACATTATCCGGTCTCTAATTATTATAATAAATAAGAAGATTCTGATTGGTTACCCATAGCAACATCCCGTGTTAGTAAATTTCCCCCTCAGTGCTGTAAAGAGAGCTTGCAGCCTCACTTGACTCCACCCAGGGTCACACAGCAGCGCAGAGGATCCAGCAGTCCTTCCCAGAGCACCAAATCCCGGTCCCTTGATGTAGGCGAGTATTAATTTGGACACACAGTTTTTTGGACAAACATAGCTGATCAGACTAGCCAGGTCCTTGCAAAGCTTTCCCTATCAGCGAGCAGAGAAAGTTGGCAGGGGCAGGGATATCATTGTGATTACGATAAATAGAGTTATTGTCACAGGGCTCGCTGCTGTGTTTTTTCACTGCTGTGTTTCTTGCCTTAACATCTATGTCTGGGCACTGCTCTACCTACTGAGGGATAATTAATTTATAAGGATTCCTTGTAGTGGAACAAAGACAATGTAAGCAAACTAAAAATACACATAAAATAAAGTCTACTGTATTATCTATCTTGTCACATGCAAGGATAACAGCAGCCTCTGTTCTACTTATACACTGGGACAGGAATTGGGATAGCTAGTGATGTCACTGTGCTCTGTCCGGACTTGGCCCACCGGACAGAGGAGGGACCCGGGTACAATATCCCCTGCATCCACCTTCTTCTGGCTATGTAATCAAGCGCCCTCTGGGGATAGAAAAATAATCAGACTGAGCTGAAATTTTGCCAATGAGTTACTATTATGTATCCACACATTTTCCATAATATAGAAATTTCAGACTTGCAATATTTTTTTCAACCCACCCTAGGCTGTAGGTGGGTCAATTTGTTTTCCTTTTAGATAGTATATACATGTTCTTTGAGATATTATGGGCCAGATGTATCAAGCTTCAAAAAGTGATAAAATGGAGAGTGATAAACAGCCAGCCAATCAGCTCCTGCTGTACTTGTCATTTTTAAAACCCAGCCTGTAACATGACAGGTAGGAGCTAATTAGTTGGTTGTTTATCACTGCAGTCTGCAAGATTCTCTGGCTTCACTGTGACTGGCAGTGACATTCTATTAGTCACCCAAGGCAGTCCTATTGTGAGGTGTTCCCTCTGGGACACCTCTAAATGGGCTGCTGTGACTGCTAGCATCGGAAAGGATCCCCAGCGTATGATTATGAGCAATGTGTGTGTGTGGGTGGGGGTGGCTGCTGCCAGATGACAAACACCTACTTATAAGTCGCATGGCGAGATATTTTTCCACCATGACACACCACTGAAGAGATATTACAGTATATACAGTGTGCATTATGTTTAGCCCACAAACTCTCCACCCCCCCCATCTGCTCCTACCCCAACCTCTGTCTTCACAGCTCCCTCTCTTCATATCCAGATCTCTATATCCATAAGTCAGATCAGTGCATTCACTTTCTATTATGACATCTTTTAGCACGCAAAGTATTCATTTGTTCAATTGAGTGGTTACTGGCAGCACATCACCATATGAGACCCTGGCTAAAGAGTTGTCAGCCACCGAGTCCTCAGACCAGGAGTTCCAGATGAGGCATAGAAGTTTTCTACGGCCAAAGCTCCCACAGGAGGAGCGACAATGATGAATAGACTTCAATCTTTGTCTTTATTGTGGGGTTCATCATCCCCAGGTTTGTGAATTGCGCAAATCTGGTGGTGGTAACATGTTTTTTTCCTCCGGCCAAGTTGCTAGGTTGTAAGATCTGTGCCTGTGTAAACTGTGGCAGAGGAACTTGCCCTTAAACCACCCATACAAAACACTCTGACCTATAATCGGGCTCCTAGGATTAGGGAGCCCCATTTTGGTTTCTGAAATCAGGAGAGGATGTTTCCCTCTTCCACCAAGATTTCTGACAGAAAGACATTGGATGCTGAATTCCCAGAGAGGGAAATCAATGTTCTTTCTATGTTATAGTTGCTGGCCCCAGTAGGGGATTCTCAGGATATTACCCCAGGAGGGGTCTAGTGTGGCTTGGCCCCAAAGGGGGTCCTGGAAGCCATTACCTTGAGAGGGGTCACGAGTGGTTTATCCCCAGAGGGGGTCTTAGAAGCCATTACCCTAGAAGGGGTCCTGAGTGGCCTAACCCCAGAGGGGGTTCCAGAAGCCATTACCCCAGAAGGGGCTTCAAGTGGCGTAACCCCAGAGGGGGTCCCAGTAGCTGTTACCACAGAAGGGGCCTCAAGTGGCATTGCCCCAGGTGGGGCAACCCAAGAGGGGGTTCTCTCTGCTCCTCCCCAGAGGGGCGTTTTGGTCTGCTCTACCCCAGAGGAGGGTTCTGTCTGTTACGCCCCAATAGGGGGGTTCTGTGTGTTCAGCACATAGAGGGGTCTTAGAAGCTGTGTCCCCAGAAGGGGTGGCCACAGCCTCAGCAGAGGTCCCGAAGGCCTTAACCTCAGAAGGGGTACTGAAGGCCATAGGCCCTGGTAGGGTCCAGAAAGGCACAGCCTCAGGAAAAGTCTCTGGCGACTTTATTCCAGCAAAGGATTCAAGTCTTGATATCCCAGATGACTCAATGAACGTCTCCAAATCAATAACATTTGATAGATATCTAGCCAATTTTTGCTCTGATAAATCATTATGCTGCCTTTTTAAAGTCAGGACCATCTACAGGGGTCACTTTGGCTAATATTTCGACCTCCTTGTTTATGCCTTTAAAGGTAAACCTCTTGAATGTGCTCATGGGCTGATCACTACTGGTGACACTTGTCTTCAAGATCTCTTGTCATTCTGTAAGGCTGTCGTTGAGAAATTTGGTTCCAAAGGGAAGGGTTCTGGTTCTAAGTCACCAGCTGAGAATCCACAGCAGCCTGTTGTTTTGACAACAGGATGCACTTTCCTGTCTACCTCATACAGTCAGTGTCCTGAAATTTCAGCTCCTAGGGGAGAGAGACCAATGTTTTTTATTGGATTCTAGTTCCAGTGATGATGCTGAAGATAATGAAATATTATCCATTCAGGTCCATTTCTTCTCCAAGCAAGAGATTCTGATCCGTTCTAGCTGCCCTAGGTGTCGTCAAGGGAAGACAAAGAAAAAGAACAGAAATAAGCACTGATCTTTTCCCTTCACCTGTCTTGTGACAAAATGTTCTTGTCTTGTTTCCTAAAGCCACCATCAAGAGGGGGTGGGGCCACTGTTGCAAGCTGGAGTCGCAGCTTGTGTCTGTTTTGTCTCTTTTTTGCTTCTGTTTTCTTTCAACCAATATTCCAGGTTCTTATGTATCATTGTTTGGGATAATCTGGATATTGGGGTCTGTTGACCCCTCATCAAGGGGGGGGGGGGGGTACTGTCATAAGCCAACATGGTGGCTTATTCCTCCTTTGATATTTTTGTGTAAGTTTCTGTCAGCTTTCCAAGATTCTGTTTTTCTGGTATGGAACTTGCTGGTGGCCTCTTGTGGCGAGTCTGTGCTATTGCAGCTCTATTCTGTGTGATTGTTTTGCACAAGACTGCCGCTTAATTAGCTCATTTACGTAGGTCTCAGATGCACTAATTTGTGCTTCAGGAGGCCTGTGCCTTTCCAGCAATCCAGATAGGTTCTTGCTCCCTTGATATTCTCTGCAGACCCAGACCCTGAGGCTGGTTATAGCTTCAGCTTCCTGTGACTAGCTTCCAGCTTCTTGCTCACAACTTCCAGTTACCAGTTACTTGCTTACTGCTTCCAGCAGTTTGGTCTGTTTGGTCCATTAGGTGCCTAAAGTTCCCGGCCGGCTTCCCTGTGTATGCAGTCAATATGCAGTCAGCGTCCAGCTTCCATCCTAGCTAATCTCCTGCCTCTCTTCTGGTTCCACTTGCTCCTGCCTTCTTTGGTTCATCTGCTCCGGGTATCGCTTATTACCAGTCCTGGTCCGGTTCTTGGTAATCGTAATTTCTCCATGGTGGAGACCCAGTTTCATTTCTATACCATTTGTCCTGTTGTTATTTGGTGGGCTGTGTTTCTCTTTTTTCGGATAGTTCCCACTGGTCCCTATCCCTCTGGGATCTCCTGCCTTCACCGCAGTTCTGCGCCATTTGTTTATATTGACCGTTGGGGTGATTTTCTGTTTACAGTATTTCTCTGTATCTGTGTGTGTATTTGCTGTGCTTTTGTGTGGTGTAATATTGTGTTTTGATTGCAGTACAAATTTGTTCTCAAAATGGGCAAAACCATATGCACTGCAGGTGGGGCAGATGTAACATGTGCAGGGATAGTTAAATTTGGGTGGGGTGTGTTGAAACTGAAATCTAAATTGCCGTTTAAAAGTAAAGCAGACAGTATTTACCCTGCACAGAATATAACTCACCCAAATCTAACTCTCTCTATACATGTTACATCTGCCCCACCTGCAATGCACATGGTTTTGCCCATTTTGAGAACAAATTTGTACTGTGATCAGATCTGAAAAAGGGCCTCAATGTATCATCAAATACTCTGAACAATCATTTATACATCAGGTGCTATTATTATCCCGTGGTCCTGGGAGAGTGAATCTCTTTGTCTCAGGCTTGCAATATATACCTCAAACACCTACTCTCCTCAGAGTGCTCTCCAGGCTTCAATTTTCAGGCAGTCTGCCCAGCAAGAGACCCCCTGCCATTCGGGATCCTCACCCATTAGACCTTGTTGCAGGCGGTCACTGATTCAGGATGGATTGCCCAATGGGAAGATCATGTGACTGCGACACTGCCGAACTACGACCTACGTCAGTGCCACATGATCTTCCCATCAGGGCTCAGTCTGGAATCAGTGTCTATGTGAAGACCCCCAGCCGGCTACTTCTTGATGCCACCTGGCTGGAAAAAATTGTGGGGAGAACACTGCTCCTGGAAATTGCAGGAGACTAGCATTTGTTTGGGTAGTCCCCTGCACCCCCGAAGTGCCCACATGCTTCTCTTCCCCAGGTACAATGTACATAAAGTAAGGGTTCCATAAGTAAGTTACATTGCCACAGCCATCTGGCAGTCACCTTAAGAACTTTACCCCCCACAGTACATGGGAATGGGTGATCGCTAACAAACATGAAATGAAGTAGCCCTTCATTTTCATCCTCGGTTGTCACCTGCAAGCCCTCCCGACAGTCCTGGTGCTCTATGCCTAATCAGCCTATTGGTTAATCAGGCACTGATTATAGGACAAACCCGTCGTTTTTAACAGAAACCTATGGGGACTGCATTTGTGATTAAAATTAGGGTCATCCAAATTGCATTTGGGGATAGTTTACTTTTGGAGGAATCATCCAAAGATGTTCCAATGATGTTATGTGTGCTGTAATATTTATTATTGTTTCTCTGTTCATATGTTCTATTTATTGTGAACAGGGGCTGACTGGCAAATTGTATTACAGTGGGCAAGCACACAACACTGCCTCCCAAGCAGTGACCCATCATTCAAAAATGAGTAATCGTAAAGAGACTTATGCTTTCTGGCAATAACAATTATTTTATTTCCCCTTATCACAACAATAAAAAACATTCCTTTCCACCACAAATCAATAACATATTATTCTAAAGCATACTTACCTACATTTGTTATTTACTCTGGGAGAAGCTCAGGGAAGAGATTCAGATGATATTTGGGGCCAGGTCCATACAAACATGAAAAAGTGCTTCTAATCACAGGTCCATTGGGGGTATAAGGGATTAACATGACATAATTCTATGAGAACCATATCCTATATGAGCAGAATATGGAGGAACACCTGCTGGGAGACTCATCACAAATTTAGGAGTCTCTCCCTAGTCGACCATCGATGTTTAGAAAACATAGATGGTTTATGGCCGATGTCGAATAGTTTTGCCATCGATGGGGGAGAACCAGATAGTTTCCCACTATCGATGTCAAGCTCAAACGAATAGTTTTGTTTTGCTTTTTCCTGGGACACAGAGCATAGCTCCGCCCAGGACACCCGTGAAGCCCCACCCCTGTATTCTGATTGGCCCACAGGCCAATCAGTCAAAGAAAATGGATGACCATTGATGTGTAAAAACATTGATGTCATCCATTGTATAGTTATGCACCATCGACGGCTAATTGCACTTTTGCCATCAATGGCAAAC
Organism: Crinia signifera; assembly: GCF_055691185.1. Classification (NCBI taxonomy): domain Eukaryota; kingdom Metazoa; phylum Chordata; class Amphibia; order Anura; family Myobatrachidae; genus Crinia; species Crinia signifera. The sequence continues at coordinate 325,980,175 of NC_139218.1, read as the reverse complement.
ATCGATGGCATAGGCAACGATGGCCATCCCTAAGCTAAGTGCAATATATAAATGATAAAGATATGGGGTTGATGTAGCATATATCAACTATGGTAACTAATCTCCACTTTGGGCCTTATTCTGGTCTGTGCGGCCGAAGCCGAATATGCGGCCAGGACCGTGCGTCCTAAACCCCACCTTCCGTACGGATCGCTCACTCCGTCCGAATGCGGTAAGCCGCTGACCGCACGGAGCACGAGTGGATTTCTCATGTATACACCTCCTCCATCTCTGGGAACCTCCCCCATCATTCGATGGTCGCAGACCATCGAATGCAGGGCCGAGTGGTCAGGCAGCTCCCGCGAGCTCAGACCACACGGGCATTTCTCCGTGCAAAAGCAGGGATCTGGGCGGCAGCTGACATCCGGCAATGTCATATGTCCGCCCCCTACACGTGCGTCACGGCCGCATTACCATACGTATGCCCCGCGTTTTCATGAGAACGCCCATGAAACGCGGGGCGTATGCATATGTTAATGAGGCCAAACAGCCCTTCAAGCCCCTCTCCTCCCCCTGTTCGTAGTGTAAACAATTCATGCGGAATTTGGACGTATGTCCCTTTCGCACATGCGCAGATATGCCTCTGCACATGCGCAGACACAAAACATCGGCGGAACGAACGCACGCGGACATATCCGCACCAACCAGAATAAGGGCCTTAGTTACTTCTCTACTCTTTACACGGTTTGCTACATCTCCCCCATGTCGTCATACATCATCACACTTACCATTAGCAGTCGTCCCGGGGGCATACTCTTTTCACTCGTGGACTTCCAGAGTGTTTCTCAAATTAGATAATCTTCTAGCAAAATGTCTATGCTATAACTTTCTTTCTCTTTCTTTCTTTCTTTCTTTCTTTCTTTCTTTCTTTCTTTCTTTCTAACTTCAAATCAAACTATCTAATCTTTCCTCAACCACTGCTTACAAAACATCCTTTTTAAATTATATGTCGGAGATAACCTGAATCTAGTGACTTTATTACTTCCTCATTCCACTGTGGAAATACTAGGGATGATGACTTTTGATATTATTATTATTATTATATATCACTTTCACACAGGAAATGAAATTCAGGGTGAAGCAGTTCCACCCACATGCGATTTATTGCATGTAATATCCTCCAGGGAGCTGCAGCAGCGGCGGGGTCTGTGCAGCAGGGTCCGGGCAGTGGCAGCTGGGAGTTAGTAGCGGTGTTTGCCAGATGACAAGGTGGGAAGCACTGCTGAATTTGAAAACATATTTTGAAAAGACAGGCCGGACGCAGATTGGCTGAGAGAATTCAGCCAATCAGCACCCTGCCACCCGGCAAAAACTGCTACTAGCTCCTAGCCGCCGTTGCCCGCCCCCTGTCGCACGGACCCTGCTGCACGCCCCACAGACACCTCCAATCGGACCCCGTTTCTGCACATAGGTGTGTGCCAGTGGTGCTTGTCCACTGGCACACACCTACGGATCGGACCAACACATTGCGGGTGCTAAAAAGCACCCGTTCTGTGCCACTTATGGGTCCGATCTGATAGATTTAATGTGCAGCATGTCTGACCTGATGCGCACAGGACCACGCATCGGGTTGGAGGGGATGTCAAACATCCATTTGAATCGGGCGAAATCATCTCAAATCAGACAGGTGTATGGGCACCTTTAGATCCTACATGCCAGTTGTGTATGTTATGACTCTCGGAGGTACCCACAGTAACCAGAACCCTACGCTCTGTTGTCTCTCCCCGCGGCAGACGAGTGCAGTGCTAGGCTTCACCTTAACAGCTGCGTTCGAAGGAGCTGGTTAGGCCGGCTCCAACCCGGATGCTCCCAGGTCTTATGTGAGACAACGCGTCCACCACATAGTACAACAATTGTTTCCAATCTGCTGTCTGGACTTTCTGTATTTGACAAGGAACTATAAACCCTGATTTATTAGTGTTATCATAGCAAGTGCTTGGTGTGCAACCAAGGCTGACAATTGTGCTTAATCAGCCAGATTGAACATCTATGATTTACAAAACAACTGCCATGGAAGGATGAAATTATGTTGTAAAACGTGTTTATTGCAAATTCACTGCAAACCAGCTATACTTACCTGTCTTCTTCTAAACAAATTGAATACAATTTTAGACTAGATGTCAGTACACACTGTACAATCTATAGAGTCTGAAATTGTCCTATTCTAAAAAAAACATTATCTTTTTCCATTGGTAACTCTTTCATTCCGACAACCTGACACTATTCTCTGCAATACTAAAAGTAACAGAGAGAGTGACAGGGAATACTTTCAGAAAAGCATAAGTTACTACCTTGACCTATCACTTCAAACTGAGAGTAATTGGCTGAGTGTCTCTCATCCGGCATTTGAGGCAATCAATGCTGATGCCCGACAGCAGAACATTCTATACCTCCATATTACCTCAGACCCCTTTTCCTATAGACAGGGTCAAGCAGAAGCCAAAACTGCCCTCTATCTAAACCATTAGTGTTTGGAAACACAACTTTATCTCTCTCTCATCTGGTATCTGATACTAGCCTAAGATACCAGAAAGCAGAACGGATACTTTGTGATACAAAAGCACACTACTTTCCTCTTATCCAGCCTAAAAAACCACTGTGGTGAATTTATATATCTGGGAGACAAGAAATTGTGCACACTCAGAGGTGTAAAGCAGGTAGGATTGCCCCACATACGTATCATATGACAAAAGAAGATAAATCCACAAATTAATAGTCCACACATTGAAGAGCACATTTTCGCGACTGGAGAACAAAATTATATGTTTTAGATTGTATGAGTAAAACCTATGCTTGATACTTAGGGCCTTATTCTAGTTCACTCTTAGAGGCAAATTCCTTCTAAAGCCCTGTACACACGCTTAGATTTGCTTTAGATTTGATGTTAGATTCGATTATTTTCGATTAGATCTGGCATTAGATCATCCCATTCAATTTGGCATTAGATCTGTACTTTTGCATTCGATTCGATTTCGATTTCACAATGGAGGCACAAGGTACTCATTCGATTTACTGGATCGAATTTGAGATTTCCTTGGCTGCACAGTAGATTTTTCTATTCAATTTTGAGAAAACGATTTTGAGAATCGAATGCAGATCGAAAGTGTCCTAAAAACCATTCGATGTGGATTCGATTTTGCTTCTATAAGCAAAATCGAATCGAACACAGGGAAAAATCTAAGCATGTGTATGCAGCTTTAGATGGACAAAACCATGTGCTCTGCATGTGGGGCAGATGTAACATGTGCAGATATAATTAGATTTGGGTGGGGTTTTTCTTCAAAGTGAGATCTATATTGCAGTGTAGAAATAAAGCAGTCAGTTAGTATCCCTGCACCGAAACAAAATAACTCACCCAAATCTAATTCTATCTGCACCTGTTACATCTGCCCCCTGCAGTGCACATGGTTTTGTCCATCTGAGAAGGAATTTGCCTCTAAGAATGAACTAGAATAAGGCTCTTAGATGAGTAAAAATGTATGTTTTTCTGTATTGGGACAATACATTGAGTGGGAACAGAAGTACCTCTAAAAAACTCCCAACATCACAAAAGTGACAAAAGTCACCCTTCCTTTTAAAAAAAGTTTTACAAAATAAAAGTTATATTTTAAATTTATAATACTACATAAATACATCGTATAAGTGAGCCCCAGGTAAGACATAATCAGTCTTCTCTTGCACTCTACTGCAAAAACCCTTTTACTTATCTGAGATGGTAACTGATAGACTAGCACAGGAGATATGCAGCAGACTGGCTGGATATAGGAACATTAACCAGGAACACATTGACTGAGGCACTACTGAGCAGGCACACAAGACACTATAACCAGCCCATAATACAGCAGAAGCCAGTTTAAATAGTAAACTCCCCGCCTACAGGCGTGGGAGCCGTGCTGCTGTGAGACTTCTGGCGGAAGTTCAGGGCATTGCCTAGCAATGACCCAACGCCAGCCTGCCGTCAATCATGAGCAGGAAGTTTGGGGCGTTGCCAGGCACCTCAGGGTGCCCCAGGGACCTCTCCACTGCCAGTTCCGACCGCCGATCGCCACCGCCAGACCCTGTCCCTGAGCTTCTTGAAGGAACAGCAGAAGGAGCACAACAGGTAGGCGGCCAAGGCGCCTAACAGTGTAACATTCGTTACATGTACATGAGCAGTATGAATGGCGGATCCCTGAGCACACATGTGTTTAGCAGCATTACATGTGTATTAGCCTAGGGCACCCGAAACCTCTAAATATACACATTCTCATAGGCGTGCGCAGTACAATTTATTTGGGGGTACACCGTCAAAGGAGTGTGCATAGCTCCACCTTCCATCATCTATTGGCACATGCTACAATATAAAAAGTCTATCAGCCGCACCAAAATCTCCTGCCTATTTCAGTTGTAATCTTCTTATTACTCTGTGTAACAGTACATGCAAATACAGTCATAAACATATATGGATGACGCAGGTATTTAGTGATATGAACACTAAATACCTAGTCTAGTAACGTTCATACCTAAAGTCTAGTAAAGTTCAATTAACAATGCAAACACACATATAATTGATTGATGGGCGCTTCTTTAAATGGAATACAGTTCTAAAAAGCATAAGTCTTTGGTTAAGGGTATTGCTGGTATTGTTAGTAGCAGAGATGTTCACCCCAAACACTCAATGTGCACACTGTTTTTTTACCTGAATGTCGACATGCACCGCTTCTCTTCGCATGGCTATCGTCCTGGAATGGAATGGAAATTGGGTCTTCCACCAGGCCTTCCGGAATGCAGGCAGTGACTTGTGACCCCCCCCCCCAGCAGGAATGGTTTGTGGGAACAATTCACAACGCAAATAGTGTCATTGTAACCCCACTCCATGCTGTGCAATGCCTGAAATACCAGCAGTGCACAGTGGGGGTGGCCACACGTATGCAATTGCTCTGGCCATGCCCCCACACTGGAAGGCAGCCAGAAAGTAGGCAACTATGGGCTTGGCAGGAGCGGATAGGGCATAGACCTTACTGGGTGTCATGAATCGGGGTATTAGAAATACTTTCCTACCTCTCAAGTATCTCCTGGTTTTCTCTGCATTATACTCCCAGGAGGGGGAATCCAGGTATACATGCTGCAGGCAATCTGACATCTGGTTGGCGTGTCTGCTCTCCATACTGCAGCACTCTCTGCAATAAAATCTAATGCTCAGTTGCATTCTTACCGAATAACCTTAGAAATGATAAATACAAGATATAGCCCTTAAAGTCTTTTCTTTTCGCTCTTATGTATGGGTGGTGGAAATTCTTCATACGGTCACCGTAGTGTTAAGGTTCACCGTAGTGTTTCCAACAAACATGCAATCAAGGGAACCAGTGCTTACACGATCCTGATGGGTATCCTCATATAGCAGGTTCTTTATATTCCAGTTTTCTGGCTTAATAAATTCTCTGAAAACTTCAAAAATTTAGCAAATTTATTTAAAGGCTTCAATTAAAAAATTGCAGGGTGCCACATCAAGATGGTAACATAGAAAAGGTCTACAAAGGTGCAAATGAACCCGGACAAGCTCACCATATGCAGTTCTCAAGTACTGGGTGTGAACCCTTTCTTAAAAAACACCAACGCATTTCAACATATATTGTCTTTCTCAAGGTGTACCAATATCATCTCCCAGATCTACTTTTATACCTACTGGGTATTCTGGGTATTAAGACAACCCCATAAGAGTGAGTGTTTACTCGTCGATTGGAAGTGGCTGCAAAAACCATGTAGGCATTTAATAATATTTCATCCTCCTATGAACATTAAGCCTATGTAGTGGCTATAAATAGGGGTAAATGTTGTATCGCCATATCCGCCAGAAGTGCCTATGACAATATCTGGAAATAGCGATTACGGGGGAGGACGCTTCTCCAGTTAGCCAGTGTGAGCTCAACTCAAGGGGATTATAAGGAAGAAAGTGAATCATGCGCCCCATCTATGTGGGAAGCAAAATTCCCTGGAAGTTGGCGGGAGAAGCTGAGCTCCACCTAGCTAGTGCACGCTTATTGTAGGGGAATTACCAGAGAGTAAGTGGAGTAGTAGCTGGAACGCAAAAAACAGAAATGCAATGTGCAATACTAAATATTATACATTTGCATATCATTGGAACCAAATACATGGTAAATAGGGACCTATTATTCCCATTCATACTTGGAACCAGCATATATTAACCTAACAAACATATAAAGATACACAATAAAAAATACATATACCAAAAAATATACTAAAATAATATATAAAATCACATTTAGATTATAGAAACCATTCAACACCTCCCCCCCACCCCCCTTCTTCATTGCTGCAGTTCTGCACAATTAACTGCAGGGTGTGGTGCCGATACCATTCACCACCGGTGTCCTGCATCGGTAACCATCATCATCAAATGTACCCTACTCTGTGTTTGCGGTATTGGTAAGTTAAGTATCTTGTGAATTATCCGCAGTGCCTCCTCAAATACTCACCTTTTATCCATTCATTGATGGTCATCATCGGACAACTGCGACAACATGTATTCTTGAGCTCCTGCTGATTCCATTCCATACCGGTTCTATTGCGGTCAAAGACTCTACTTGGTGATATGCGAGTCAAAAACTTTATCAGTTATGACTAATTTCTTTCTACTGAGTCTAGGTCAACAACTTCATTTTACTTCCAGTTTCCTCCATCATTGGTCATGCCTTCAGGCGCTGGACATGTGTGGACAAAGTTCCTAAGGGAACCCACCTTCCAGTTTACATCAGCTGTTTACAACAAACACACACCTCAGGCATGACACTGTGGAGATTCCCGGTAGGCCAACACACCTATGAGGCCACCTGTCAGCCAATTACTTTTTTTTAATGTAGCCCTGCACAGAGTAGTGGCCCCGCCCCCTTCTGTCTCCCACACAAGCAACCTTTGCCTATTCACAGAGCAGAGTACCTCATTATGCAAATAAGGGGTGCCCATCTATATGCATTGGGATATATGTGAAAGGGACAGGAGTGGGTGCTATCTGGAGGTGTAATTCTGGGGCAGGGGGTGAAGATATTTATATTGGGGGGGTTATGGTAATGAGTTGTTTGTCTGATTGAGTTGTTTTGTGGGTCTGTGTTCAGTCTCAGTGGGTAGAGGTGGGGTATTATTTAAAAAGTCGATGCTTGTGGTTTGACACAACAGCTTAAAGGTCTGGGGGCCACTAGACTGCCAATCACATTGAAACCAATGACTTACACACAGGTGAAGTCGTGTAGTCATGTATTAATGCCGCCTATTTTGGTGTTGGTTCTGCCTACATTGGATTTGGTGCTCCTCATGAGAGGCCTCTTCTAGAAAATCCAGGACCACTTGGGCTGGAAGGGTTAGTGTTAGACACTAGGGGGTTAGGGTTAGGCACTAGGGGGAAGGGATAGGGTTGGAGGTAGGGATTAGGAATATACTCATGGAAAGCTGGCATATCAAATGACTCTTCTGGAACCATTACTCATCTGACCGTTGAAGATAACCAGATACCAGGTAGAACATGTTTTCAGGATGCAAGGCAATGCAAGGAAAGTTTTCAGGATGTAAGGCAAGACAGGTCAGGAACACATTGTGAGAACAGAAGCTGATGTCCTGGCTGTCTGGCCCTGATCGGGACCAGCACTGGACCACTGTGTGTAACAGTGGTGTGTGAAGTAGACTTGGGCATAAGGCTGCCCAGCTGGTGCTGTAGCACAATGAATGTACATAAAGTAATGGTTCCATCCAATACTATTTTTCTGGAAAAATAGGTCCAGGAATGGTTTCTGCTGAAAAATAATACTGGTTCCATCAGTACGTTACATTAGTACAGCCTTCTAAAAGTCACCTTAAAGGAATGTACATACTGGGTATTTTTGGGCGTGTACGATTATGTGAAAATTGCTCAATGCATACACACTGAGCCATTTTCACCCGGCCCAGCCATTTTCACGGGGGTGAACCATTTTCCACAGTAGGAGACTGTGGAAAGTAGTTCACTTGTCCTGTTAAACAGGGCAAAGGACAGCGGCCATGATGCGGGAGCGCACATGGAATAAATTAGGCCTTCATTTTATTCCTTAGTTGTCACCTGCAGAGCGGCCCCACCAGTCCTGGCACCCTAGGCTGCAGCCTAATCAGCCTATTGGTTAATCAGGCACTGGTCAATGAAGTATTATCTTACAGGGATATTTACCCTATCTGGTTCTATTCAGCATTTGGTTTCTTGCTTCTTCGTCTAGCGGTTTGGGGTACCCTTATTAAATAAAGTAATCTCCTATATTTTCTAACTGTATGGTAAGGTTACACCTGAAAGTGGAAGTGCCTGTTTATAAAGGAGATTATGTGCTGTCAGATTTTCAGCAATTTATGTGACACACCTCCATACACTTGTTATTGGCTGAATACTACTAACCAATGACATTGTGAAGATTATCTGTGTTGAGGCACATTATTGCTGACAGATAAGTTCTCAACATGAAGCATTTGCATGAGGTTTACTTACACCTTGTGGATCGTTATCTATAAATGGAGTTTACTTTCCCTTGCTGCTTTAGGACTTGGGCATTTGTGATTGTAAATTAATAAATTGGAATCATACTATTCTAATTTAATAGGATGCGAGAATCATAATGCCAACTTTTTTTAAAGCGGCAATCATTTACTCTGCAAAACCAGTTTGATTTTGCAGTGTAAATCATTGCCGCTTTAAAAAACTGGAGATATCTTACCAAATCTCTCACTTTCTGTATCTCTCATCCTATTAAATGTCACCCTACTTCTGAGTTGTGAGCAGTGCCAAACAAGTAACCTTGTACAATATCTGGAACAAAGCATTATGTAATGCCAGAGGTGCAAAAACATGTATTTGGCATGTAGCCCAGAATTGCTAGGCAGCTCTTTTTATACACACACTGCAATTTAGATTTTAGTTTAGACACACCTGTTTCATGTACAGTAAAATTCACAGCACATTTTACATCTGCCCCACCTGCAGTCTAATGTGGTCTAGCTCAGTGATTATTAAACTGTGTGCCTAGTCACCCTGGGGTGCTTCAGGAAAGTTGCAGAGGTGCCTTGAGTTGGTGGTCCAGTACCAAATCAAATATTTATGATCAGAATCAGAATCACTTTATTGCCAAGTATATCAATGTACAGCATACATAATACACAGGGAATTTGTTACCGATAACCACTGCTCCCACACAGTGTAGACACATAACAGACCAATATAAAAAATAAAATAAAAAACAGGATCATTTCAAGGGGAGGTAATCAGCATTGTATTTAGATTCATGTGCCTAAATTAGCGCAATGGGGTGAGTTTATTATTGAAGTTGCCTGTGGAAAAAAACTGTTTTTGTGGCTGTCCTTGCCAGTTGGGAGCTGTATCGCCTGCCAGATGGTAGCCTTCTGAACAGGTCATTTGCAGGGTGGCAGTGGTCACTTATAATTCTTTCGTCACATTTTGTAACCATTAAACTATACACGTCCTCAATCGCCGGGAGATCTGATCCTATGATTTTTTCCGCTGCTCTTACGATTCGCTGTAATCTATTTCTGTCATAAGCCGAGGCCGAGCCATACCAGACTATTGAGGTACAGATCACGGATTGTATAATTGCAGAGTAGAAGAGCATTAGGAGTTCCCACGGCAGTTTGAACTTCCTGAGTTGACTGCCAATCATAGCTTATGTTATGCTCATATGTTATGAAGCAAATCCTGTCCCTCACCACATCTAAAGACATGGGCTTATAATTACATACTCTAAGCCCTATTTACTTAATTTAATATTTTTTTCTGAATTTCTCAATAATAAATGTTTGTCACAGGGCCCTTTGCCAAATCCAGTCCGCCATGCTAGGCCTCAAGCCTATAAATACCTGTGCACACCTGAATGACATCACAGACCTCACCCCCAGAACTACACTAACCAGTTGGATTATCATAATGATAAGAAAATATTCAACAATACATAATAAACAAAATACTTATTAAATAGAAAGTTACCAGTATATAGTTCCCACATGTATAAGTCTATACAGATAGAGCCCCTCTTGTCTTTGCCCGGCACTCGCCAGAACATCTCCGCTGGGAACGATGGTGGAGAGGGACTCCATCAGACTGGGACGCGCATGGTCTCACGCGCATGCGTGTCCCGGTCACTGGGCGTCAGGAGCCGGATCTCCGCTTAAGGGAGATGGGCAGGGTTAGGGGTGGGGGGGTTGGGGCAGTGATGGGGACCGTCGATAGGGGTGGCGGGGAGCTCTGTCGCAACGGGGCTTGCGAGCGGGTCATGCACGCACGCCCCCTGGCGACGACTGGTGGCTGGCGGGAGCTTTTAACAGCCCCTGGCTGGATGGAGAGCGCTCCATCTGTATATCACCGTTGAGTGCTCCACAAACTGGACACCGCAGCAGTGTATGGCCAACCAGCTAATTGTGTTACAGGCCAAATGCAAGATGGCCACAAATACAAAACAATAATTAACCAATGATGCGCCACTAGGAATTTATCTTTGTTCTATGTCATCAGATACAGGAGTGCATACATATTTACCATATTAATTGCTCGGCTGAAAATTGCTCAGTGCATACACACAGCAATTTTCGCCTGTCTAAGTGATTTTACAGAGGATGGGAAGTCGTCCAGCCCATCGCCCATCTGCTGGTAATACCAGCAGATGCGCAGCAGCAGCTGGTGATGATGCGGACGCGCGCATGAGCGCTCACCACCTATCACTGCCCTGTACACAATGGGCGGCTTTTGAGCTGAAACCAGCTCAAACGACAAAACTAAACTGCTTTCAGCTCAAAATTGCCCAGTATGTATGGGCCTTAAGGCTATCCTTACAAAGAGATAAGGAACAAAAAGGGTTTAAGGCTAACAATATGGTTCAAAATGGGCAGACTAGATTGGCCGAATGGTTCTTATCTGCTGTCATATTAAAAATTTCTATGTATTGACCACCAATAATTCCACACTCTGTTGCAGTATGATATGAACCAAAGTATAAACAGAAGATTTATTTACAGAATGTTCTTGATTATTTATTGCAGGCGGCATGTTTCAAAATATGGCCAAAACTTCCACTGTTTGGAGTTATGTGTCCAAAATGCCTCAGGAACAGTTAGAAAACCTGTATGGATGTTTTCCCCAGAGGGTGCGGTATCACTTAGGTGACTGGCTGGAAAATCAACCATGGTAAGTAGAAAAATTGGACATGGCAAACATTCTTCTATTATTATTATTATTATTATTATTATTATTATTATTATTATTATTATTATTATTATTGCTACTAAAATGACCACCTACTACTACAATTGTATTATTATTATTATTATTATTATTATTATTATTATTATTATCATCATCATTATAACTGCTACTAATGCTGCTTTCCCACTGCAGACCAGTTTAAAGTACTGGTAATCTTAAATGGTATTTAAAACGGTATTAGCATTCCCACTGCAGCAGATTACCGTTTTAAATACCATTTAAGTACCATTCCCATTGCAGGTAAAACGTTTAAGCTGTTCAAAACGTTTTTACAGCAGAAATAAGTGCCTGTCATTTTAAATGGGCTTTTCAGGGTTAAAAAGGCACACACCTATGATGTTTTCACAGTATAAAAGGAGGGGGAGGGGCTGGGACGGATTAGTGCAGCAATCACCATGGCTGGCAGAGCACATGTCTCTGTGGATTTTGTCATTGTTTCTGCTGTAATTCAGCATGTGAGAGGGTCTTGCAGCTCCTTACATTCTGCTGTTTGATTAATTTTAATTTCACCTGCAATGCTCCAAAAAACGTGTGCACTCTTCTACAATCTTCTCCCCACAAACTTCCTGGTTGTGGGGAGGGTCAGAACACAGGCAACAGCCTATCACTGAATTGTAGCCTGTTGTTATCACTAAATAACGTTTAAGAGGCATGACAGGGTATTGTCTAATCGCTGTGCCCAACTACCCCCCACAAATGACATAACTCTCTTGTTGGATAAAATTGGCCACAGCAGCCATCTTTATTGAAACAATACAATTTTAAACAATAATCCAAAAACATTCCCACGGAAGGTGGTCCCCGAGGCCCTCAATAAATATATATCCACACCTCTAAGCACTTCCAGGAGCTCTTACCCCCAGCCGATAGCGATTGGCTCGAGGGCACCAATTGTACACACCCAGTGCTCATTAATTAACCTCACCCAGGGGAGTCCAGCCCCCTCATGGGGCCCTCCCCGCCGCATAATTAAGCCTCAATGCCACCAACCTCGAGGACCCCCCTCCGCACAGGCCACTGTGACAAAAAGACATCCTATCAAATATTCTACCTAAACTATAAAAAATAGGGAAGGGTGGGTGGGAGCTGTTGAGAAAATCTCCCAGTGACCCCTATTTCCTGCCTGAACCCTGCTTATAAACCCCTCCAACACCCCGTTAAGCCCCTCCCCCTATGACCCTCTCCTTAAGCACTCCTCCTATGACTAACTGCTAGTCAGCTCCCTACAAACCCTGTCAGGGGAGCCTACCCCCAGGCTTTGCCTCCAGTCCGGCTCCTACATGACAGGGTATTGTCTAATCGCTGTGCCCAACTACCCCCCACAAATGACATAACTCTCTTGTTGGATAAAATTGGCCACAGCAGCCATCTTTATTGAAACAATACAATTTTAAACAATAATCCAAAAACATTCCCACGGAAGGTGGTCCCCGAGGCCCTCAATAAATATATATCCACACCTCTAAGCACTTCCAGGAGCTCTTACCCCCAGCCGATAGCGATTGGCTCGAGGGCACCAATTGTACACACCCAGTGCTCATTAATTAACCTCACCCAGGGGAGTCCAGCCCCCTCATGGGGCCCTCCCCGCCGCATAATTAAGCCTCAATGCCACCAACCTCGAGGACCCCCCTCCGCCACAAAGCACGAGGTTAAACCCTTAACCCCGTGCGCCCCCCCCACATCCGGAACGCTGTTTCTATTCCCTCTTGTAGTCCCAAAGACCAAACATCTATCCCCACAGCATTCAGGTGCACACCGTCACCTCTCCAAAATGCCCCGGCACCAGACTCAAGTTCCCTGTGCCTCACCACCACAGCTCCGTTTCTGGCCATAAAGCGCCCAATCGCCCTGTTAACTTTAATCCGTGCCTTATTGAGCTTGTCAGCCGACCTCGCATCCCTCCAATAATGGCGTGGCACGATGTCTGACCAAACCGTGATTAATTCCGGAAACATTGCCCATAACCGTAGGAGATCAAACTTGATATCCCGTATCAACTCCCTAAATGGTCTGCTCCCAAGGTCATTCCCGCCCACATGCAGAACTAATATGTCGGGAACCCTATCGAGCCGAACAAAACGGTGAAATTCCTGCAGCACTCCACTCCATACCATACCGCGTTTTCCCAGCCAGCGAACCACTGCCTCCTCTCTATCCAAACCCAGCTGGCGGCCGTTCGGTCTGACATCAGCCCGTAAAGCTCCCCAAAAGACATATGAATGTCCTAAAATCCAAATCAGGCACGGAGGCTGCCCTAAAACAGAAAAAACACGGTCAACCTCAACAATCCCCTAAACGAACATAAGACCGAAAGCGAGATGATTCCCACCGCCCAATACGCTTAATCAACTCATCCCCAAATCCCATTCTAGCAGCCTCAGTTGCGGCCCCAATGCGGAAAGAGTGACCCGCGTATTCCTCCCCCTTGAGGCCCAACGTCCGCAGGACTGCTCTAAACACACTTGTGAACTGAAACCGTGATAAAAAGGATCCATGCGCATGCATCAGCAAAGGATCCCTTTCCCTGCCCACTCTGACCTCCTTAAATATCCTCAGCCGTGCCACCGGGCACATATCTGAGCCTGGTACAGAGAAGAGAACTACCTTCTTCCCCTTCCCTAACTGATCCGTCTTAGACCTCCTCACCACTAGCTCCACCCTATCCGAGTATAAATCCACATCCTCTCCTAACAAACCTCCCGGCCTGGACACGCTTGGACTCACGAGCTCCCCAATCCGCAGTGCCCCGAAGAAGGCAAGCGAAAAGGCTATCCCAAACAACCTTTCCTCGAAATTGGAACTACAGACCTCCCCTAACTTCATGCCCATATTCTGTAACAACTGGAAAGACACCGGCCTTCTCTGATCCTGTACGACATGACCTCTCCTCCAACCTTTTAAAGCCTGCGCAATCAGGAAATTCTTAGTGACGTCAGGCCTGCCGCCTGCACGAAACCCAAAAGCCAAGCCCGCCATGCAGCGCGTGATTTTTGCCACTGACCAACCAATCTCCTTACAATGGCCTATATATAGCAAGACAGCCAACTCGTCATCATCCTCCTTCAGACCTACTACCTCACGCCATTCTAACCAGCTCCGCCATTCCTGATTGTATGCCGACCATGTATTCGGGGCCAAGGATTCCCTGATGAGCTGATCGACTACCCGTCCAGCAGAGCCCAGAGCCGACTCGGGAACCCGGTCCCCTCCCTGTCCGCCTCTGGTGCCAACTCCCGAAAACGCTCCCACTGTGAACGAGATAAAGCATCCGCAATGCCGTTAGAGACACCGGGAACGTGCCTAGCCACAACCCACAAATTCAAAGCCAGACATTCCAATACTAACTGCTGCAAAATAGTGACCACTGACGGTGAAGATGCCGACAATTGGTTAATAGCCATGACAACCCCCAAATTATCGCAGTGAAAACAAATCTTCCTATTGCGGAATAGCTCCCCCCAAACAACTACTGCTACCAAGATAGGAAACAACTCCAACAATGCCAAGTTTTTAACCATGCCTCTCTGCACCCAAGACTCCGGCCACCGGCCTACACACCAATGTCCCTGGCAATATGCCCCGAACCCACCACTCCCGGCCGCGTCTGTGAAAAGGTCTAGCTCAGTAGCGACGCATGTGTCTGACATCCACAAAGCTCTACCGTTAAAAGCTTCCAAAAAAGTTGCCCACACCCGCAAGTCCCCTTTCAACTCACTACCTAATCTGACAAAATGATGAGGAAGAACCACCCCTGCTGTCGCTGCTGCCAGCCTCCTGCTGAAAATGCGTCCCATAGGCATAATGCGACACGCAAAATTCAATTTGCCCAGCAAGGATTGCAATTCCCGCAATCTAATCTTCTTCAACAGCAATGCCCTCCCTACCTCGGCCTTCAAACCCAGCAATTTCTCCTCGGGCAAGCGGCACTCCATATTCTCGGTATCAATGACAATACCCAAAAAACTGATCACAGTCGCAGGGCCCTCCGTCTTACCTGGAGCAAGCGGGACCCCAAAGTCTGCCGACACCCTTTCAACAGTCCTCAACAATAAGTCACATACTCCGGTTCCCCCAGGACCAATACATAAGAAGTCATCTAGGTAATGAATAACTGAACTACACCCAGAGACATCCTTAACCACCCACTCCAAAAAGGAACTAAAGGCCTCAAAATAAGCACATGACAAAGAACAACCCATCGGTAAACAACGATCAACAAAAAATTCCCCGTCCCAACAACAACCCAACAAACGCAAACTGGTTGGGTGAACCGGCAGCAAACGGAATGCCGATTCAATATCAGTCTTTGCCAATCTGGCCCCTTTCCCAAACCGCTTCACCCACTAAACAGCCGCGTCAAACGATGTATAAACCACCGAGCAGATGTCAGGGTCAATGCCATCATTGACCGACGCCCCTTTTGGAAAAGATAAATGGTGTATAAGACGAAACTTGTTCGCCACCTTTTTTGGCACCACCCCCAATGGAGAGACTATCAAATCTGGCCATGGTGCCGACCCAAAAGGTCCAGCCATACGACCTAGCTGCACCTCCTTACGCAGTTTATCCTGCACCACCTCTGGATGCTCCCTTGCAGACTTCAAATTCCTCCTCAAGCCCCCTGAAACCTGCACGTCGGAAGGTATCTTAAAACCTTCCCTAAACCCCTCCTCCAACAACACGGCTGTCTGCTGGTCAGGATACCTACGCAGATAGCCCAGCATCCTTTCCAGCCGAACCGGTGTCTCCCCCTTTTGAATTACCGTCCCGTGACTTCCCTCTGAAGCATTTATTTGCACCATGGGTCCCTCCACACGAGGAACATTCATGTTTAAATTTGCATTTTGCCCCAAAACGACATGACCCGTCATTAAAGGCAAAGCAGAGTCCCTTCTGCATGGCCGTCCCATTTGTGGCCTCCCTCGGCCCCCCCCCCGTCCCCACGAAAGGGCTGCCCACTTTTTGTGGGAGCCGTCACCTTTAACCATAAAGCAATATCCTTATGGTCCCAACGTATGTTAGGGCGAACAGCCTTCCTCTGCCTAAACTGCTCATCGTACCTGAGCCAAGCCAAGCCCCCATACACACGGTATGCCTCTCCTATCGCATCCATGTAACAAAACAAGCCTGAACAATTGTCAGGTGCCTTCTCCCCAATCACACTAGCTAAAATAGCAAATGCTTGCAGCCAGTTCGTGAATGACCGCGGTATCAGCCGATACCGCCGCCGTTCCTCCTCCTCCTTCTTCTCCTCCTTACGGGGCCTATCCAGATTAAAACGCTCTAAAGGGAGCAATGAAAATATATCAACGTATTCCCCTTTCCAAATCTTCTCCCTCACCTCCTGCTTCAGGTGGGCCCCCAATGGCCCCTCAAAGCATACATACACCTCCCCTTTTGCAGTGTCACTGAGCCTTCCACTCTCCTCCTGCGTCCCAACACTGCCCCCTTCTGCCCCTGCACTACTGCTACTTTGCTCACCGCCGGATACCGGCACCCCGCTGCTCACCGGCACCCCACTGCTAACCGGCACCCCACTGCTAACCGGCACACTATTACTGACTGGCACACTAATGCTAGCTGGTGTGCCTGCATTCTGCGGCACCCATGCTGCCGCCGGGGACGGCCCCGCCCCCTGCCGCAAACCCACCAACCAATCTGCAAAACCACTCAATAGTTCAGTAAAACCTCTACTCATTTCCCCTTGGAGGGCTAACCCTCCCCCCCCCTGACTCTGCGCTAAAGCATTAATAGACATAGAGACAGACTCACCAGGCTGCCTGGGGGCTGTGAACCCAGCAGCCGCAGGTCCAGTGTCCTGACGAACTCCAGCCAATGAGGAAGGACCAGGTATTTCTCCATCATCTGCTGACGCTGCCATCTCTCTTCCCCTGTCATCCCGACCCTCAGGTACAGCACCAGCCAGCGTGACCTCCTTGGAGGCGGAGCCAGCTGTGCGCCTCTCGCTCCGTGTACCAGGCCTGCGGTCCTCAGCCTGTACTTCTGCCCCCCTGGCACGACTCACCCCGCGCTGGGCAGCAGCATGCCCCGCATGCCCCACCGCACCAGGTCCAGTACCACGCAACGCCGGATCTTCTTGCACGTGGGGGGGATCCCCCCCGCGCGGAGGGTTCCGCCTGCTGGTTGGATTCCTCCCAGACCTGGTCCTGCGGGCGGAAGGTGCCCGGCCCGCAGCCTGGCCTGGAGGGTCCCTAACGGGGCTCCGTGAACGGCGCTGAACCCTGGGGGACACAGATGGGCTAAAGCGCTCCGGAGGCCTGGACCTCCGAGGCCGTGCACCCGCTGGAGCAGCCTCCTGCGTTGCTGCTCCCAGTCCCCCCAGCAGACCTGACATCTGCTGCTGCAGCCACTCAGTCCCTCTGGTGCCAGCTGCCTCCCTGAGGGCAGCAAGCGCAGCGGATACCTCCGCATCAGCGTTGCCTGGGGAAGCCATGGGAGATGTCACGCTGCTTAGCTGTTGAGAAAATCTCCCAGTGACCCCTATTTCCTGCCTGAACCCTGCTTATAAACCCCCCCCCCCTGCTTATGACCCTCTCCTTAAGCACTCCTCCTATGACTAACTGCTAGTCAGCTCCCTACAAACCCTGTCAGGGGAGCCTACCCCCAGGCTTTGCCTCCAGTCCGGCTCCTACATTCCCACTGCCTCAAAAACGTTATTTTAGCGTGTAGGACTCTGCTTTTAAAACGGGTTGAAATACCATTTAACTTTAAACGGTATTTCAACTCTGGCACTTTCCCACTGCAGCCTTAAAACGGTATTTTGCACTGAAAAATTGTCAATTTACCGTTTTTGAGCTGCAGTGGGAAAGGGGCATGACACTATTATTATTATTACTATTATTATTATTATTACTACTACTACTACTACTCATTAGTACTACTACTATTACCATTACTACTACAAATTATTATTATTATTATTATTATCATCATTATAACTGCTACTGACACTATTATTATTACTATTTTTTTTATTATTATTATTATTATTATTATTACTACTACTACTACTACTACTTATTAGTACTACTACTATTACCACTACTACTACAAATTATTATTATTATCATCAATATAACTACCACTAATACTACTTTTACCAGTACCATTATTATTATTATTATTAACATTATTATCATCATTATAATTACTACGAACACTATTATTAACATTATTATTACTACTACTACTCATTAGTACTACTACAATTATTACTATTATTATTATCATTATAACTACTGCTAACACTACTATTACCACTATTATTATTATAATTATTATTATTATTATAACTACTACTAACTAGAGATGAGCGGGTCCGGATCTCCGGGTTCCGACAGATCCGAATATCGCGATCCGAGCCGGCTCGGGAGTTCCCGCCTAAATTCCGGAACGAAAACAAGGCAAAACGTCATCATCGCGCTGTCGGATTCTCGCGGGATCTGGATTCTATATAAGACGCACGTGCGCCCCGCCATCTTTACTCCAGCATAGGAGAGGGAAGAGGGTGGTTGTGCTCTGTGCTGTGTGCTGTGCTATAATAATAATATTTTATTTTGCTGCTGCTCACTCGATTAGGGTCTGTAGGGGCTGCTGTACACAAGTCCAGTGTACAAGGGGCTGTACAGGGGCTGTGTTCAGTGTGACAGGGCTTGTGTCCAGTGTGACAGGGCCTGTGTACAGTGTGACAGGGTCTGTGTCCAGTGTTCAGGGTTTGTGTCCAGTGTACAGGGTTTGTGTCCAGTGTACAGGGGCTGTGTCCAGTGTACAGGGGCTGTGTCCAGTGTACAGGGGCTGTGTACAGGGGCTGTGTCCAGTGTACAGGGGCTGTATACAGGGGCTGTGTCCAGTGTACAGGGGTTGTGTCCAGTGTACAGGAGCTGTGTACAGGAGCTGTGTCCAGTGTCCAGGGGCAGTGTCCAGTTTACAGGGGCTGTGTACAGGGCCTGTGTCCAGTGTGACAGGGCCTGTGTCCAGTGTGACAGGGCCTGTGTCCAGTGTGACAGGGCCTGTGTCCAGTGTGACAGGGGCTGTGTCCAGTGTACAGGGGCTGTGTACAGGGGTTGTGTCCAGTGTACAGGGGCTGTGTCCAGTGTACAGGGGCTGTGTACAGGGGTTGTGTCCAGTGTACAGGAGCTGTGTACAGGAGCTGTGTCCAGTGTCCAGGGGCTGTGTCCAGGGGAGTTGTCCAGTGTGACGGCTGTGTCCAGTGTACAGGAGCTGTGTCCCGGGGCGGTGTCCAGAGGCTGTGTCCATTGTCCAGGGGCTGTGTCCAGGGTAACGGGCTGTGTCCATTGTCCAGGGGCTGTGTCCAGGGTGACGGGCTGTGTCCAGGGGCAAGGTCCAGGGGCAGTGTCCAGTGTGACGGCTGTGTCCAGTGTACAGGAGCTGTGTCCAGAGGCTGTGTCCATTGTCCAGAGGCTGTGTCCAGGGAGACGGGCTGTGTCCATTGTCCAGGGGCTGTGTCCAGTGTCCAGGGGCAATGTCCAGGGGCAGTGTCCAGTGTGACGGCTGTGTCCAGTGTACAGGAGCTGTGTCCAGGGGCTGATGTCACTGAACATCGGCCGATATCATTCAGTGGGTACACGCAATTTTGGGACCTGCATACGCTGGCAATATTGTTAATTAAATCGGCCACAGTCCCCGTCGTTTAGTGTGTATGGGACTTTCTTCTTGTACATTCTGACACTGTGCAGGGGCAGATCACAGAGACAATGGATTTATCTAGTTATTGGGGCCCCTCTGTGTCTCTCCAATACCATCTCTTAACATTCTCTATAGCCTTATCCCTCCTTTATCTCTCCAGTCTCATGCTACCAGTGTTCTCCAGCATTTTGAACCTCAAGCCTCACACCACCTTTTCTCTCCAGCCTCATGCCATCCATGTCTCTTCAGAATCCCCTGAAAGAGATCAGGGGATACAGTACATTATACTAATTTAAAAGATAGATATGGGGGAACATGTAAAGCAAAAAAGGCAACATGACAGACTTGCAGAAACTAGGAGATATTAGGGAAAGGTGGAGAGCACACGAGGTAAGATGGAGAGGATATAGGTAATAACTGTACTCCATAATGCACAAACTATCAAGACCCACAAAGCTCTGGGGGTGCCTGGACAATCCACACGCCACTGACCATTCACTATACATTTACATTCCAGCATTTTTAAATGTCCATTTTAATCAACTAGAAGAACAAATATTTTCCCTACGGTATCTTGTAGACTTTATAGCTACTGTATGTGATTAAATTGAAATGTGCGGATCATCTACTTGGCATTACCATTTCATAATTAATTGCACTTACTGATGTTTATGCTGTTGCTTGGCTGATATGTTTACTTTGTTTTCACAGGGAGCATATCTCTGGAACAGATTCATTCTGCACTGAAAAGGCAAATTCTGTAATAAAGGATTTGGTGGCAGAACTAGAGAAGGTAGCCAGGAGCTGTGGAAACGATGGACCCTTGGTTCTCCAGTGGGCAGAAAATTTTAAGGTATGTTATCTGACTGGTGATACAAAATAAGTTGTTCCCATTGCTGACCTTCCAAGCCCTACAGCAAAAAGAGCTTTCTGGTTGTGAAGCACTGGGGTAAATTAACTAAGATGGGAGTTCTACTGAAGCTAGGATGTTGCCCATAGCAACTAGAGATGTGCAGGGTTTGATTTACTCTGATTTCAAAGCAGTATCTTATTGGCATTCAACTGTCAACAACTGTCATGTGATTTGGGATAGCCAATAAGATCCTCCTTTGAAATAATAAATCAGAGCCTGCACATCTCTAATAGCAACCAACCAGATTCTACTTCTTATTTATTTGGCACCCTCTAGAACAGTGGACCCCAACCTGGGGTATTTGTACCCCTGGGGGGTACACTGCAGACCGGTTGGGGTTCCTAAAATTAATATTGGTAATGGCAGAAGAAGAGGAAGAAGTCTCCCGATGGCGGAAGAAGTCTCCCATTGCCGTGGGGATGACCCATGTTGCGTCACTGCCATCTACAATGTCATCAGCATTTCCTTGTGCTTTTGCCCGACCAGCAATCCACTGGGAGGTACCCATACTGCCCTGAGATATCAGAGACCATCTGCCCCGCACTGACACAGGTGGAGGAAGCAGCGGCATTGATCGTACAGGTATTAGCGGGAACACCGGAAACAGTACACAGCCAGCGGCCAGACATAGAGGGACCGGATTCCTAACTGCACACTACTCCTCCGCTACTCCTCAATATAAGGACACACATACTGCTCACTTCCACGCCACTAATAAGTACTGTAGATATTTAAATTGAGAGGAATGTCTACTCATAAATGAAAAGCCTAATCAAGGAGTACGGGAGAGAAAAAAGAATGGGAACCACTGCTCTAGAACATAATAATTAGAATCTTATTGGTTGCTATTGGGAACATCCAATCTTCAATAGAACTCCTATCTTAGTAAATTTACCCCACAGTGTTTGCCAGACAACTTGGTGAAATCCATGGTAAGCTCACAGACCAGAACAGCCTGGGCTCCTGCTTATACTCCGGCAAGAGTACTAATTTTTATTTTGACCAATCAGAGGTGAAATATTACTTTTTTTAGTCTTTTTTTATCTGCAGTACCTTTAATAAACCTGCAATATTCTGGGGCTATTTCAGTAATTTCCGCTATTGTGTGAAACTTGCTAATCAGCCTGCTGCAGCGTACATATGCAAATTCTCAAACTCCAAGCACAATCTGAGTGACGGTGGAAGGTGGCCATGCAGGGTTGGGTGTGCGGTGATGTGGCATTGGGTGGGCGGGGTCTGGAAAACGCAGGCATGTCTGCACCATTTTAAGGAAGGGTTGTGGTGGCTGTGTGAGGTCACACGTAGCCTCTACGAGCTGTGAAATGGCCTCACTGCATATGCAAATACGTTGCATTTCTGAGATGCATTCTCATTTCTGCAATGCGATTGCAATTATTTTGCAATTGCCGATCGCGGAGGAACTTGCGAGAGTTTCACCTGCTACAGTTGCAGTTTCGCCTCTTTTTTTTTTTTTTTTTTAGCAAAACTGCAGAAGCAGAAGCAGAAGTAGGCCCCTGTATGGATAATTATAAAAAGTAGAAATTCATTATTTTTCACTTCTTTATTACATTAATATGTAGGAGAAAGTACAGTATTTACCCACTTCCATATATGTGTATATAGATATCAGGAAATACTAATTTTTGGTAGTCACAAATATTAGTCATAATTTAAATAAATCAAACTGCTGCCTGAGTGACACGCAGCAGAGCCTATCGGTAGCAGCCTTATGCAAATTTATTCAGATGCCTCTACAGACTACTTCCCTAGTTTACATCCATTTGGTCAAATGTGCAACATCTTAGACTCCCACCTTTCGTGCCCGTCCAGCTGTATTACCGATCAGTGCATATATTCCACCATCGCTGTAGCATCAACATTTTCACTAGCGTTTTGGTAGGTGCAGCTGCTCCATCTGCCCACAGCCTCCTATGCTTGCAGCATTGCATCTGTGAACACATCCACTTGCATTAACACACGTGGGACATTTCCATAACTCGCCCACTGAACTGTCACCGCTGAGATAGGCCCAGGGGTTAAAGTGAGGGGGAACTGGGTGGAACTGAGTTCCACCACCTCTAATGGTAGGGGGATCTGAGTTCCACCTCCACCACAGTCCTGAACAGTAATTCCAACAGAAAAGCCTGTCCCAGTGGCTTCTTCTTCTGGCACGGCATATGTGATGTAAAGTGAAGATGATCAGCTGTGGACATTATGTGTATAAGAGGCATTACTGTGTGACTTAATATAAATCAAGGGCACTACATGCGGTATAATGTGTATACGATTGTGCTACAGTGTGTTGTGAGCCATTATCCCTTTATGGAAGGTGGGGCACAAATTCCCTGGCAGTGGTCTAGGCTCTGCCTAATTATTATTATTTTTTTGGGGGGGGGGGCTTTGCTTCCCTACCTGCAGCTGGCATATAGATAGATGGGTGCATGCCGCGAGGCTGGGCACCCTTGATGCATGGTATGACCCTGTAATGGGTGGTCATGCTTCTCCTGAAATGCGCGCATAGGGCATAATTCTGAGTTTGGTGCAGGTACTGCGCCACATGCAGATTCCCTATTATTGGGAATCTGCTGCTTTGCAAGGTCCATTCTGCACTTACTGTATGCACAATGGGCCTTGCAATGTCACCCACAGTTCCCCTCTCTGTTGCCTGACTGACAGGAAGTGGCATTGAGGGGGTGGGCAGAAGGCGGAGGCGGTTGCCCTGTACAGATAGGTGAATTCTGTATTAAGAGTGTGGACATGAAAGGTGTGGCTGCACTTCTCTCCAGAGTAGATGTATGAACTTCAGCCACCAATATTTCTTCCTTCTCCGACATATCAGTCCGTTTGCAGGATTCTAAAAGCAGCATCAACATATGTACAGTATATGCTCTCTCTGGTTTGGTAAGGCCAAGGGAAGCATTTACACAAGGGTGTTTCAACCAATGTAATGTAAAAGATGTTACTCAGTAATACTCAATAGAATCATACTTGCCTACCTGACCCTCTCCATGAGAGAGAAAATGCTCTGTTTCTGGCCTTCCCTGGTAATGTATGACTGCAAGCACCTGTGGTGAAACGCCTTTCTTATCAATTAACTAGCTCACCGCAGGTGATGGCAATTATACATTACCAGGGAAGCACAGGAACAGAGCATTTTCTCCCGCATGGAGAGGGTCAGGTAGGCAAGTATGGTTAGAATACTTACATGCACAGTTTTAATAACTTTCCTCTAGGATGAATATGGCAAACTGGTGAAAAACAAACTAGCCCTGATTGTATTAGAAGGTGTTCAATGTGGATTTTATACACATACTTTGTGACCCAATAGTTCATAGATCGTAATGGTGCTGAAACTGAAGATGATATTATCGATTATATATTTATTGCCAATCAGTTCCCTTATTTCCCTATATCGGTATTCCCATCGTGTTTCAGTCAGACCTATTCACATTTCCATCGGTCACTGCATCTGCTTACTGTTCTTTAGGCATAACGGATAATTACAGACAGAAATGTTAAGTCTTTTATATCTTTCAACTAAGTAAAGAAGATGGGTGATCTATGGGTTCCATGGGTTCCGTTACTGTCTGCCAGGTGGCAGGAGCTTCTGATGAAACTGGATATCCATCAAGACTTTACCACGTTAAAGGAAGTCCCCTATCATACTACCAAACTAGCCAACTCACATAAAAGCATACAAGAGTCCCAGCACCTACACTTACAGTACTGAAAACGTAATTATAATAATGGACTACAGTAGTAGAATAACTTGGCTGGTGATTGTGATGTTCCTAATTTTATGCTTCACTGCAACAACCAGAGCCATCAATAGCAGGGGTGAACCTGGGTATTGGGGGTGTGGCCAAATAAAGGAGTTGTGGCCACACAAAGGGGGTGCCACACACACGTTGCAATGAACTGCTCGGAAACTGACCACCTCCAAGGCATGTGTAAACCGTACTCCATCATCCCAAAATTGTTGATGCCATTGTAAACTTTGGTTGGGTTGAGGTTATGCAGCAACATTACTTGAACCTCCACTTTGAGGAGAAGCTTTCGGACTGAGAGGCCTGGAGGCTGGAGGGTAATGAGTGCACTCCACAGAGTAATGAACTGCGTCATCCATTTGCACCACTGAATCCACTGACATGTATTCCATTTCTGTCCTTTCAAATGACTGAAGTACTGTAGAGTGTGATTAATGATGGCAGCCTTGTTGTTCTTGGGGGTCAGAATGGCCTGCTCGCAGAGGCAGTCCACTTTTTTATATTAGTAACAGCGGCGGCTCTTACCTCTGCGGAGGAGGGGGGGCTGCCTCAATGCAGGCCTCCCCTCTGCTGCCGCCGCTGTGCTTGATGGTCCCAAAAAAATGTATTTGTATGTATTTATATTGTATTGTTTTTTGTTAAGATATTTCGTTATTAATGAACAGTATCAGCCAAAAGGGATTGTGGAATTGTCATGTAAAATGAGAATGTATGCTATGTTGGTTGACCCAGTGTGGGAGTGGTGAAGTAAAGCCACTTTGAATATATAGAAGCCACTGACCGATGCTAGGCCAGCCCTCTGACAAAGTCTGGATGATGAAACGCGTAGGGTGTTGACCTAGCATCAGTGTTACAAGCCGGAGTCTGTGAGAGTGTAACCTGCTCCATCGATATCAGACGCGCCTGATATGCTCTAAACTTGCGGTGTACGGAACCGCCAACCTTGGTACTTGATCTATTGCCTTTGTTTGGTGTTTTATATGACTTATTAAAAGGTTTTTAAAAATGATACTTGCCGTTTTTATTGTTTGTTTATATATATTTGTTTATTTATGTCCTGATGAAAATGGGTATACCCCATTGAAACGTTGACTCCTAAGGCTGGTCTTCGTGTCTTTTTGTCGAGTCCCGCCACTGCACATTGTATGAAGTTATAGGGTTTTCCTATTTTTAGCGAGTGCCGGTATGTGTATATATATATATATATATATATTTCCCAATACTTCCTGCGCGCTTATATGTCGTGTTTCCCAGATATAACTGTATACAATTAACACAATTATGTGCAATAAATTTTACAATAAATTTACAATAAATTTATTTAGGGCTGCTTCACCACAAGGTTTCCAGAGGGCTAGGAAACAATACCCACAGATTGCTCCCCAATAGTGGTACAGCGCCCAGATAGATTCAATAGTCCACACGTTCCTTCAGATTCCCAATGATCAATAAAATGTTGAGTTTTCAATAATGTATTTTATTTCATTCTTCAAATAGCGGTATGACAACAATCCCAACGCGTTTCGTCTTACACAGACTTCATCAGGGGAATAGTTAGTAGTCTTTAGGTTGTATCAAAGGTCTTATGATCCTATAGAACCCTTTTTCAGAGACAATCGTTCTTGGGACCTTATTGGTCTAGACTGAGAAGATGCTTAGTCCGTACTTTGAGAATGGCCCTAGAGCCGGTGATCCATTATCGATAGAAAAATATAAAAAATAAAAATAAAAATGCAGTAACCTATCCTGCTGGTGTAGAGTGCCAATTTTTCTAATCGTTATCCTCAGGGCTTCTTAATTAACCATTGAAGTTCCTGCTATGGTGCCAATGATTAAGAGCTCCTGTGGGAACCTCCTTCTCCTATGGGATGAACAATTAGAATGGGTCGCATTCTAATTGTTCATCCCATAGGAGAAGGAGGTTCCCACAGGAGCTCTAAATCATTGGCACCATAGCAGGAACTTCAATGGTTAATTAAGAAGCACTGAGGATAACGATTAGAAAAATTGGCACTCTACACCAGCAGGATAGGTTACTGCATTTTTATTTTTATTTTTTATATTTTTCTATCGATAATGGATCACCGGCTCTAGGGCCATTCTCAAAGTACGGACTAAGCATCTTCTCAGTCTAGACCAATAAGGTCCCAAGAACGATTGTCTCTGAAAAAGGGTTCTATAGGATCATAAGACCTTTGATACAACCTAAAGACTACTAACTATTCCCCTGATGAAGTCTGTGTAAGACGAAACGCGTTGGGATTGTTGTCATACCGCTATTTAAAGAATAAAATAAAATACATTATTGAAAACTCAACATTTTATTGATCATTGGGAATCTGAAGGAACGTGTGGACTATTGAATCTATCTGGGCGCTGTACCACTATTGGGGAGCAATATATATATATATATATATATATATATATATATATACTTGTGTGTTGGCCGCCACTCCCAGTAGCAGGTCCAAATAAGTGCTGACCCGGTGCCTTCCAGAATGGACCCTTAGGTCCCAATGCAGGATTTGGAAATCAGGCGGCACTTTCGGATTTAATGATGCAGTGAAACAATCAATTTATTGTCCGACATGTTTCGGGCACTGTTTGCCCATCCTCAGGGAAATTATATATATATATATATATATATATATATATATATATATATATATATATATATATATATATATATATATATATATATATATATATATATATATATATATATATATATATATATATATATATATAGCGTGGTGTGGTCGGCGGCACTCCCAGACTGGGAAATAAAGTACAACAATTGCCCAGTTTTGGATCAACGTTTCAGTGCCCGTGCACTTTTATCAAGATCAGCAGAGTGAATAAAAAACAGTGAAACTTACCACTCTAAATAGACAGTGAACACATCATGGGGAGTCAGCTGCTTCCGGACGCCTTCACAAGATCCGGCGCTCGGTTACTGCGTCATCGCCAGTACACAAACACGTTGCTAAGCAACCACATAGCATTACTTTGTAGCACATCTAAAAGGTAAAAAAAGTACAAAAAAGGATATCAGAAATATACAATGGTTATTGTTGGGTCCCACATAAGAAGTTTTCAGTGAGAAATACAGTGAACTTGTGAGGGTGTGAGGTTATACAGTATGTGTAGACGTGGTAAGTATAGTCACCCTTTACGCAACATGTCTCCTGCATAAAAATGTCATATTATCCAAATAAAGTATATACAGAAGAATCAATACTGTAGTTGTAAGCCCGAATTAACATGCCATTACTGTATCATACTAGTTAGATCGGGGCTTTCAACAAAACGCATGCAGTCCCAATGATTCATTAAGCCTCCGGGGTGCTAGGGTCCCCAATCTATCGATCCACCGGGCTTCAAGTTGTAATAACTTGGCCTGTCTATCACCTCCTCTTTTAAGAGGTGGAATCTGATCAATGATCATATATCTTATGGCCGTGACACTATGCTTTGCTTTAGTAAAGTGTCTAGCCACCGGTTGTCCGCTGTTGCCCTTGGCAACAGCTGCTTTAATGGCTGACCTATGGTTGGCCATTCTCTCTTTAAACATGGTTTCAGTTTTTCCCACGTAGAAGAGGGAGCAGGGACAAGTTATCAGATAGATTACGAACTTGGATGTACATGTCAACCGGTAATGTATGTCGATTTTTTGCCGGTGAATGGATGATTGAAGCTCGAACCTGTTTGTAAAAAGCCGCATGTGGTACAGTTTGGACATCTGACACAACCAGCCCGTGGTCTGCCCATAAATGTGTCAGTTGGATCTTTAACCATTTCGGTGATGTCATTGTGTACCAAATAATTTTTAAGATTTTTATTTCTTCTTCTGGGTTTCCCGTATGATCATGATGCACCTGTGATTGAAGTCCTGTACTGTACCACGAAATTGATTATAAACAATTTCATAACTTGTATTTTTTAAATTGTTTTATCGTAAAGAATAAATACTTTGTATTTTTACAAATTGTGGACTGGTGAAACCACCTCTTGAGCGCACCTCTATATCTTCTTTCCCTATATTTATTTTTTATCAAAAACCTGACTGTTTTTGGATAAAGTGGCGAGTGCCTGTGTCTCTGTCTTAGAGAAACCACTTTCTATGAATTGGAGTTCGGAGTACACTCTGCACCCCTTCACAGGACACCCCACTGCTGACATTTGTCTTCCCCAGTGAAAGTGTGGTCTACACCCTAACATTATATATATATATATATATATATATATATATATATATATATATATTACAATTACTGGCATTACATTCTATGCTGTTTCCAGCTATTGTCTCCCCTCATATGCAGTAAGTGTACATAAACATAACAATGACAGCAGATGGGCTTTCCACGCAGGCAGTGAGTATAAGCCAAGCACAAATAAACAAATGCTTTTGTTCAGTGCAGTTGTAGAATACGTCATGTAGTGTCAGCTGACTGGAGAAGAGAAGGCACAAGAGGGACATATCTCAAAACAGAATCACTGGTGCTGTAACAAGCCAATAAAATCCTAATTTGCTTTTGGAAAATAATCATAATATAAATGAATGTAAAACAAATTTTGATTTTAAATAAGTAGAATTAGTTAGCCAATCAATGATTATTTTGTCAGTGTGTTATCAAAATAATGAATTTGGGCAGCATGGATGGTGTAATGGTTAGCATTACAGCACTGAGGTCATGGGTTAAATTCCCACCATGGCCCTAACTGTGCAGAGTTTGTATATTCTCCCCGTACTTGCGTGGGTTTCCTCCAAATACTCCGGTTTCCTCCCACAATCCAAAAATATACTGACAGGTGAATTGGAATGCAACAAAATTAAGAGTGAATGTGTGTGTGTACATGTACATGTGGTAGGGAGTATAGATTGTAAACTCCACTGGGGCAGGAACTGATGTGAATGTTCAGATTTTCCCTGGAAAGTGCTGCAGAATATGTGTGCGCTATATAAAGGGCCCCATACATCAGCAATTAATTGTGACAATTTTCAAATATGGAGATGATTGCCACAATTAATTTTAGATGTGTGGGCTCCGCCTTTTGGCAATCCCAATCAAAATCGCCAATCGATTGCTTAATCAGGTTTTTAAACATGTTTAATAATCTGGTATTATCTGCAGATCTTTTTTATATGTGTGGGCATTCCCAATTAGTCTTCTCCATCTATTTACATTATGAACAGCAATCGATTGGGCAATTTCCAGATATGAAGATGCAATCTTTAGATGGAAAAATCTGCCAATCCTTGAAATAAAT
Source organism: Crinia signifera (assembly GCF_055691185.1). Taxonomy (NCBI): domain Eukaryota; kingdom Metazoa; phylum Chordata; class Amphibia; order Anura; family Myobatrachidae; genus Crinia; species Crinia signifera. The sequence goes on along the minus strand of NC_139218.1, from coordinate 325,950,234 downwards.
CTGTAATGGGCAAAGTCAGATAGATTGTAAAATCCATTTATCTGGCCAAAAAATCCCTGTATCTGGAAATCCATAAATTGTGATTGCTGATGTATGGGGCCCATAAGAAACTGATAATAAATAAATACAATTTATGTAAAGATTACATTAGATAATGCACAATGTGCTTTTAATTGTTTCAATGTAGAAGCTGTGGATGGTTGCAGTCTCTATCTTCTAACATATTTGTCTCTGCATTTAGAGCATATCTCAGCAAGAACCAATGAGAATAATACACTTATTCAAGACTATTTGTAAAGGAGAAATGGATGCCGTGGTGAAGAAGGTAGGATTTCATTTCCTACATTTCCAAAACTGTCTTTAGTTAATTTAACTATCATTTGTTAGTGTAACTATCATTCACAGGCCGCCCATTATCGAATGACTTCTACAGCGCTCGCAGAATCTTAGGTCTGCGGGTGCCCTGTTGCCCTGTGTGGGAAGTGGGTGGGCAGCTGACATCCACGCCCCCCCCCCCCGCACCCATGTTATTGCTGAATTTCCATGGAAACGCCCAACGGTTTCATGGGAACGCCTATGAAATGCTACCGCTAGCTGCTGCTCCACGCCCCCGCCGGCAGTGCTGTGTGTCAGCAGTCGGCAAATAATCAATTCGCTGTGGCTGCTCACACCAAGCGGCTGCATGTGCGCATAACAGTTTATGGACCAGAATAAGGTCCAATGTGTAGGAAAACTCCCAAACTTTCTTTTTATTGTGTCTGCTACATTCTCCCACTTTGCAGAGATCTCTGGTATCCAGGTCTATTAGTAGCTTTCTGTACGTACATCTGAGACATTGGTTCATTATTTATTGTTGTATTGTCCCCTAAGTATGTTTGGTGCCTGTAGTATGTATCTGGCTGGCAGAGACACTAAATTCAGCTTCCCATGTGAACGCCTCGGCGATCGAGATACTTGCCGAAATCGTTCGCACAGGAGGTCTTTTCCACCACCACCACCACTGGACCAATCCTCAGCATATTTAGGAGACGACTCTGATGCAGTATCACCAAATGCATATACAGTATCATTATGATTGCACTGCATGAGAGTACAGAAAGCAGAGAGGGTTAAGCGTCTACGCTTCTATATTTGGTAACTGTAGTTCCTGATTTGTTCTCATTATCACTGAGGTTTTTGTGTTATATTTATAAACCAGATTTGAGGTTTTCTCTCCTTTTATCAGACTACACAAATCTGTGGCCAAAGTCTAGAGCTCATAGATTACGTTCAGGCCAGACATGAAGACCGTTATTTTTAGATGTATTCCACCATGGGGCGTTGATGGTGTAAATATTGTTAGTATTATTAATGTTTGTCATTGTTGGTGGGGAAGAAAAACAATGGGTAAATCAAACAGATGTTCTCTGTATACAAAGGCTGTAGAATCCAGAAAGATAAAAGTATTGTATTCAGTAGAGGTTACATGAGGGCTACAAGGGAATACATTGTTATCAAATACTATAAATGTACTTAAAAAGGGTCTGGAGGTGGGAAGCCAATATTAAAAAATGTAAGTATGTAGACCACCTTAACATAATATGCAGCCTTACCCATCTCTGTAACGTTACTAATGAATGGCAGGAACGGGTTTTGGTGTAACCGTACACACATAGGGCCCTATTTAGACCTGCTCGCTAGGCAGCGTATATTAATTGTCTAGCGATCAGGTAAATTCCTGGAATCATCTGAAAGCATCTAATGATTTTTCCAGCCCCTACTTTCAGATGGCCACTATCCGCCGTATTGGAGGCAGGCGCTGACATCATGTGACATCACAAAATGCCCATAAAACTCTGAGCGGTCCGCTGTGTCTGCCTCCTGCCTGCCTATCATGCCCCGGCAAATGTATAACTCGCCATATGCGTTCACTCCATGGTTTACGCGTATTTGCTCAAGCACATGCACAAACACGCACCATCGGCTGGGGGAGCGAAGGTCTGAATAACCCCCATATTTAGCACATAGTTCTCTATTAAAAATCCTTGCCTTTTACTATCAGAACAAAATCAGTGACTGTCCGCTAAGTATAAAGTCCTGTTCCGGTGTTTTAAGCAGAATCCTCTGTGACTTCTTCCTCCAGAATAGTCGCCTGAGTGCGGTCTTTCAATCGAGAAAGGAAGAGATGATGTTTAATTACCGCTGTATGAAGTTACAGTACAAATTGGGGCAGAGCTCATTGGTGAAGCAAAAACTGAAGCTTGCAGTGGAGAATCTGCCATTCCATACACAAGTACATGATGTATCAAGTCTTCAAAAGGTAAAATAAATAATATATGAGGGTAATGAAATAGAGAAATGTTGTAACAAAGTACAGTATGTCATTTTTTATAGGTTAAATTCAGATACGTATAAAAAAAAAACACATCAACTTTGCATGAAATTAAATTTGCCTTTGACATCCATTAATAAACAGTCTGTTAATTTGTTCTACCAATAAACCATATAATAATAAATCAATCCACCAATAAACATCTTGACTCAGCCATCTACCAATAAGCAATCTGTTCATCAGCCCACCAAAAAACAGTATGATTCACCAGTCCTCTAATAAACAGTCTGATCCAACAATCTACCAAACAACTGTCTCATTCATCAACCCACGAAAAAATACTCTGATCCATCCAGTTACGAGTATCCAGCACATATTGGGGGTGATTCAGGTTGGATTGCAAAAGCAAACTCCTTCTTTAATGGACATGTGCACTGCAGGTGGGGCTGATGTAACATGTGCAGAGAGAGTTACATTTGGGTGGGGTGTGTTCAAACTGAAATCTAAATATCAGTGTAAGAATAAAGCAGCCAGTATTTACCCTGCACAGAAACAAAATAACTAACCCAAATGTAACTCTCTCTGCACATGTTACATCTGCCCCACCTGCAGTGCACATGGTTTTATCCATTAAAAAAGGAGTTTGCTTTTGCAAACCAACCTGAATCACACCAAGTATTAGTAGTTTTATGAAAGTTGCTGCAAAGCCACAAATGGTCTGTGAGAACAGCCAGCTGGAGGTTTGATCGGAACTTATATGTTAGTTGGGTGCCCACTATAATTAGTATGCTCATACCCCCACTATCCATGTTGGCATGGAGTTGATTTTATATTGTGTGTCGAGCGCAGCGAGCCACCGAGCCCGAAGCATAGCAAGCCCCGCGAGGGGACACGGAAAACTAAGCAAGTAGCTTAGTAGGCGCCCAACTAATATATAAGTACCGTTTGATCATATATATATTTGCTTTATCTGACATACAATATGTCCAATTGTAATTTTATTTACTGGAGATACTAACATATGTTGCCACAAAGCAATTATAGTACAAACAACACCATTTCCAATACCGATGCAAAATTGTAATCTGTTTCCATTGCAGCAATGGGTAATGTTGATTGAGGAAACATTAAACACATTGAGTACTGTTCAGGATCAGGCGATGAAGAGGATCGATATCTGGAAGAAGCAGCAACAGTTGGCTGGTAATGGAGCTCCCTTTGACGGGAATGTGCTTCCTTTGCAGGACAGGTGAGCCAAATACATATGAGTGTTAGCAGGAATCATGGAGAAAAAGTCTAAGAGTTCCCTAGGCACAAATACAGATGGCGGTATCTGCTCATTATTTCTCTTGCCATTTTGTTAAACTGAACTAAAGTAAATTGTTACCATACTTTTTAGAACGCTATGCACCTGCTGCAGAAAAACCGTACATAGGAATTTGATCGCTATGTTCATTTTGACATGTAAAAATATATTTGTTTTTACTTCACAGGGTCTATGTATTAATGTAGTAATTGTGGTCTCTGAAAACTTAAAGTCTGTCACTTATGGAAAGGGATTAGACCAATGTCTCTATATTGGGTCCATATGTGGAGGGATATGGCACGCTGCACACCTTGCATCCAGGAAAGATTTGCCATTAATGATGCAACAAGCCCCCTCCCCCACCCTTGCTTGCTCTGTCTTTTTTGGATGTGGGCTGTCTCTCCCGCTGGTAAAACTGCTGGCAACTGCCACTGCTACTCAATGCAACTGCTGCCACTCATGACTGCTCCCGTTTATGGTCTGTTTGCCTGTACAGTGTAAATGACAGTTGCTGAGGCGGTAATGCGCATACACATACCCGCAGCTTCTATGGGCTGCACCGGCTGCAGCCTGTAGTAAACAAATTGGGCTGCACGGCAAGGCATGAAGTGGCTTCCTACAGGAAGCCAGCTCTCTGCATATAGCAGCCCATACTTGCAGCTCCAGAGGGTGGGAACACCTCCCAAATGCCTTACGGTGGGTGACTGGCAGGTCACACTTCCAATAGGAAGTCACTGCCAGCCACAGGGAAGCCAGTGCCATTTTATAGACTGCATTTGGCTTCACTTAGGCCGAGTACAGTGGCATATTTTACCTGGGGGGCTGCAGTCTTGCAGCCCATAGGTAAAAACTGCCACTGGATGATACCAAAATAAGAGAGATAGCAAATTGTTTGAGTTTATTAAAAAAAAAATTACACAAAAAGTAAATCTTTAAGTTATTCATATGATGGTACTTGTTCATCCATTTTACCGTGTTTGGTGCATATTTTCCTGTGAATGGGACAGGGACAGCCAGCATTTCTGGAAATGGGGGCGTGTATCAAGATTTTCTGGGAGTCGCCAGGCCAAGAACTTGGGTGCAAGGCACAGTTTCCTTTTAGTCTCGCAAGATGCCCTCCGACAGGCAGCCTGAGTAGGCATCATGACCGTCTTAGACTGCAATCACATCACAGTTTTATTTGATCACAAATGCAGATAGGAGGTGTAATGCACATTCCCCTACATTTGCATTGCTAAGAATCACATATACTAAGCTCCTGCGATCCTTACTGAATTAGGCCCATACTTCCTAAGACTGCATGGAAATTCCAGATTTAATTGTGTGTCTCTGTCTATTTTTAGGTTGGAGTTTATTTTTGATATATACAACAAACTATTTCATTTGGTTGGCGAGCTTGGTGAGACAGGACAGAGATTTTTGGATCAAATAAACTCTGGCTTCGGTGCTCTTATTAAGAGGTATGGTTAGATTTTCAATATTTTATTTTGTGCTACAGTATAGGTATTGAAAAAAAAATGTACTGTGATCATTCCATGATGAAGTTGGTTGTACTGTATGAACATTTATTTGCAGGTATTTTATACCACAGTCTTCCTCCAGCAGGAAGATGGCTGCTGTTGACAATACACAGTTTGGCTCCAAATTCCATTCTTTCCTACCACTTATTTTTGGGTTAATAGTGTCAATATAATAGATTATTTTACTGACACATATGGTACAGATAGAGCATGATAGGATGGTGCAAATGGTGTTATTAACTTTATGACTTCCAGAGTTATACTATAGATTGGGTGTAGTGCCATAGTGAGCTGTTGACATGAGGGGAAGTAAACATGGGAAAAATAACACCAGGTTTATCCATCATGCCCCTTATTAATCCTGTCCGGTTTGCCAAATGCTCATTATATGCAATGTATCTTTATGGTACAGGTCCTCGAGATTGAAGAGTCTTAGTTGTAGCTTTGGGTTGGATTTATTACAGATTTTTGAAACATGGAAAAGGGATAATCATCTCACACATGACTCATCTGTCTAGACCACAAATATACTCTAGTAATGCATTTTATAGCAAAGTGCCCCCTTTCTCAGATTTTTTTGTGCCAATTTGTGGATATAATCCCTTTTTAAATGTGTGTTTAAATGTAAATCTGCGGGCTTCTCTTTTTAATGTCATAATGGCTGGTCCCATCTGCATGCATTATCGTTCCCTCTTTACACCCAAGCCTCTATCTCTTGTGATATGCTCACATCAGTTATTGGATCTGAGGGTCTCACATTGATATTGGAAGCAATGAAAATAGGTCTGCTTGTAATCTATAGTTCTTTGACAGTGACCCCATCCCCCCTCCACCACACACACATTAATTTACAATTTAACTAACAGGAGTTGTTTTCCTCCATTTCTGTGGCCTTATGGGTTCCCTTCAATCAGACAGCTACTGAACTCCACCAACCCAGTAATGGACATATGAGAGCCTTTGAGTGACCACTCCATTCAGCCCATCATTAATCTGTCATCACTGCCCCTGCATCACCATGACTATGTCATTGGATCTCTTGGGGCAGATGTATGAGCCATTACTAGTGATAATACTGTAGCTGCTCTCATAGCTGGAGGTGATCACATAGGTTACACAGAATACAAGTGAAGGTTTGCATAGGTCCCTCAAAGTGGGCAGAAAAACAAATGCATTATGGGTCTGATTCCAAGGTTCACATGATGAAGTATTTTTTCCATAACAGCGTCTGCATATTTATGCAAATGTCACAACTGATTCACAGCCTACTGAGATGGCACTATTCTGTCATGGCACATACTAAGATGCAGTATCACAGCACAATTGGCTTGCACCAACCCCATGGCAGGTGCCAGAGGCAGAACTCTGGGAGGCAATGGAGTCATCTGCCGCCGGGCTCCTGCTCCCAAGGGGGCACCTCTCCTCCCCATAAAGTTTGAATCAGTTAATTAAAAGCAGTTGATATTGCTAATGTGGCTGACTCTTCCTTCTAACATCATTTTTGCAAGTACCACACCCTGTATTAGATCCCATGACCTTACTGGCGATAGACACCTTACTGATTGAGCTATTTGGGGGGCCACCAATACTTATCTTGCCTCCGGGCAACTTGGATGAACTTATGCCAATGGCAGGTGCCATTTCCCTGTCTGAACATGGCTGTCTGTGTCAGAACAACTGTCTCTCAGGAATTCTGATGGCTTTCTCAGGATGGCTGTGTCTCAGGAATTCCATTTCTCTTGTTGCAATTTCAATCAATTGAAAACCTCATCTGCTTGCTTGCAGGATTGACGCTGGGATCACCTCTGAACTAGACCCTGAGTATAAAGGTCATCAGACCAAAAGATCATTGTGTGAAGCTACATAAAAACTAATACATTCCTGATTAATATAATTGATTTGCAGCATTATGTGTATCACTATGAAATGTTCATCCCATTTTCAATCATTTCCATAGCTCATTTCTCGTTGACAAGCAGCCACCTCAGGTACTGAAGACACAGACCAAGTTTCAAGCCAGTGTAAATTTCATGCTGGGCTCCAAGATCCTCTCTGGCATTAACAAAATGCCTGTGATAAGAGCAAACATTGTCACAGAAAAAAGGGCACAAGAGTTGTTTCTGGCATCTTCCAGTGATGCCTTAAAGTGAGTACAAATATGGATGGTGATATGTTATACTGTTCTTATACTGAGCTCCTGTTTATGGCAAATACTGCACTTTGTCAACAGGATATTGTTTAGAAAACTAATCATGTTATACACTTTAAAGAACACATCCATTCTATCAAGCAAATATAATTAAAAAAATATACAAAATATGTTGTTATTTATAAACCCCAAATCAATTGATTAGATGAGTTTACATGATAGATGGATTACACAATACATTTTGTTTAAAAATTTTAAAATATCGTCCATTGTGGTGATTCAGCCTTCTGTCTCATGTAGTTCCTCACACTTAATTGCTCCTCAATTTCTAGGAAATAAAATGAATAATCCCACAGCTCTGTACTGTTCTCTATTAAGAAAATAGAAACACATGAAAGTGGGGTACAGAAGGTCAGAGGGTTGCTTTCTTTAGAAATCCATAACCATGGTTATAAAATGTTCCCATAACTCCGTTTTATACTTTATTTAGATCTGTTAACTTGATTTTTTCCCTTTTTTTAAATAGTGAGATTGTTGGAAATATCACGAGAACAGGATCAAGAACAGCAGAGTAAGAAGCTGCATGCTGCAAGAATGTTACATTGATAGGGAAACAAACATGCAGTTAGTGCATTTGATGTAATGCAGCACTAGTATATTCTAGCTATCATGTCTGGCATTGTAGGTTTTTTTGTTCCCCCCCCCTCATCTTTGTCCCCCAACCCCAATTTATCTTTCTTATCTCTGTCCTCTTCTCTATCTAGCTCTTTGTATTCCATTTGTGTGTGTGTGTGTCTCTGACTCGCTGATCTCTGTTTTCCAGTCTTTCTCTCTCATTCCTCTCCTTCTAATGCTGGGTACACACCAGGACGACTAGGGCCCGATCCGCACAATCTAGATCCAATTCCGATCAATTGGATGTAGATTGTGTGCTGATTGGGCCCTTTTCTGACCTGGTGTGGACCGATACCGATCCGATGCGCGGTCCCGCGGGTCGGTCGGTCGTTATTGAGATCCTACCTGCTGCAGGTAGGATCTCAATGACGACCATACAGCCGGGTGCGGGTCGCCATCGGATCGGACCCGCTCACGGTGCACATCGTGAGCGGGTCGTGCCCCCCCGCGTCATCGTAAGCGGGTCGGACGAGACACTGACGACCCGCTCACGATGTGCATCGTGAGCGGGTCGTCCTGGTGTGTACCCCGCATAACTGGCTTTCTCTTTTTAATCTGTTTCTCCTTCCCATCACACTCCCAGATCTGTCCCAAGCCCTCATCTCTCCCAATCAGTTTCTCTGCCTCTCATTTTTATCCATGTCCATTTTTGCCCCTCTCTCATTTCTTTCCGATTCCTATCTCTCGCTAATCTCTGGCTTCAATGTAAGCAGAGAGGGTTCACTCTGGGCCAGATGTATCAAGCTTCAAAAGTGATAAAGTGAAGAGTGATAAACAGCCAACCAATCAGCTCCTACCTGTTATTTTTCAAACCCAGCCTCTGATTGGGTGGCTGTTTATCACTCTCCATTTTATATCGTTTGAAGCTTGATACATCTGGCCCATTATCTCTTTTCTAGAAATAACTGAAGGCCCCCATACACACTGCGATAGCAGCATGTGTTGCAATGCGTTATGGGCTGGATTGCAACGCATGCATTTTGGCAGTACAAAAAGTATGTGCAGCACATACTTTTTGTACTGTGCGATGCGATGCCTACAGGAGCGTGCATCGCATCACACGCTGCGAAGGGCCATGAGAATTCTGAGGGGGCTCAGGTGCACAACTACTACTATAACATTTAGACTGAATAATTCTACATACAAAGTATCTTCTGAAACATGACATTACTTTGCCATTACAACAAAAATGCATTTCTGAAATACTGTAGAAAAGTTCTCATACATCTAGCCTCAATATGCCATCAACCATGAGATGCACAGCAGAGTCTCCTGGTGTATCAATGCCATATGACTAAGATGCATTTTCAGCACAGCAATGATGTACAGTATGAGGACATATTTGTAGCACACAATAAACAATGAACATGTGCATGGGCATCGAATACAAAGGGCCTTATTCAGACATGATCGCATTTCTGGGTTCAGTTAAGCCACCGCCCCACACTTCGTGTCAATCCCACTGTGAATGGCGTGAGTTTAGAAAAAGTTGCAGGAGTTAATCGCAGGATGGCCTTGCCCATGCGCACTGCGAACCATATGCAAGTGCAGTGTATCGATATATGGCCGCTGTGTGAATTTGCTGTCGTGCATTCGGGTCTGAATCAGACCCAAAGTGCTCAGGCCTGGTCCTGTGCAGGGACCCAGTCTGCCACACCCACACAACAGAGCAATCACACCACTTCCAGCATGAGTCGCTCACTCAGGTTTCCCATTCAACTTGAATGGATAGCGAGTTCGAGCATACACATGCTATCCCATGAGTCACATACCGTAGGATAAAACCCCTGTAGTATACTCTCATATTCTACACCACCTTTCAAAATCCTTTTTACCATAATCCTCCACCAGGCCTAGAAAAGGGAGTATTTTTTCCTAGTGTGTACATAAAGCATTGCCTTCCAGCACAGCATTTCATTTTGTGTCTCTGATTACAGTGATGGCAGTGGAGAAATAGAAAATGGAAGATCTGTGTTTGAGGTCACCCAAGCCACACGGACATGTGGAGCAGTGTTTAAAAATATGGTATGGATGAATGGATCAAGTAAATTACCTTGAGTACATGGTCAACTACAGCTATATTGCTGGATGTGGCTGCTGTTGATATTGTTTGTGAAATCACTCATTGTGTATGCTCTGTATTGTAATTCAGCATGGATTGTAAATGAGAGAGAGAGAGAGTAGAATGTCGCCACCCATACACAAAAACCTCCCCTTACAAAATTGTGAATGCATAGCAATTTATTCGCAGATCTATTCACAAAAACTGAATCATCAATTTTTTTTTTCCATCTGTGCCAGTCTGGGGCATCGACTAATCTTCTCAAGAATCAGGCTAGAAATGGTCATCACTGACATCAGAGACCCACCCGAAAAACACCTGGGCATGCCTGTTTTTTAGACACACCCAGAAACCGCCATGTTTCCGCCCCTAATCGCCAGCTTCCTATAAAGCAAACTGCGGCTACTGTGCGACTTGTATGCATATGGATATATTTTTGCTAATTGGCACCACTCATGTGCAAAGCGAACGAACGGTTAGCGGAGTTCTCCTGTTCAATTTCTGTTCCTCTTTCTTCTCTGATTACAGTTCTAAGTAGATCAAATGGAAGTGTTTATTTCCCTGTTTAATCCTTTTATTTATTTTCTGCACCAGCTCATTTGACCTTTCTCATTTTTCATGTTTATTGTTCTCAGCTGCTGAAGAAGATAAAGCGATGTGAGAGGAAAGGATCGGAATCCGTGACAGAGGAGAAATGTGCGATATTATTCACTGCAGAAATTAACTTCAGTGACTCTATTTACATTGTCCAGGTAACTGTGGAGGTCAAAGTGCAGAACAGACATGGTGCAACGCTTTTTTTTTGAAGAAGAAGATGGCATAGGGAGATTGCTGGATTAAATGACCTCTACCCCTATGTTTTACTATTACCCACCTTGTAATAAGAACTTTGCAGAGAGGATGTGCTAAGATCTCACTGAATTTATGGTGTATGCCCGAAAGCTACTAGTTTTCAGCAGGGATGTTGTACTGTATTTGCATTACAGTCATGGAACTCTCTGGTCTTCGGAGGTGGATTTAGACTTCATGGGGCCCTAAAGGTCCCCATCCACTGGGCCGATTTGTCCTAAGGGCAAGTCGGACCAGTTTGCCCTTGAGAGCCCCCTGGCAGCTCCCAAGGAGGCTCACATGTGATTTGACACTTGATGTGCCATTTTTACATGCAATAAATTCCATGCAATTTATTGCATGTAATCCCAGGGAGCTGCTCCAGTGGCAAGGGGCAGGCAGTGGGGTCAGGTCAGCTGTTGGTGGTGGGGGGGTGGGCAGCTGGTAGTAGAGGGCAGTGGGGTCCAAGCAGTGGCGGTGGCTGGGAGCTTGCAGCAGCATTTTGCTGAGCGGCGGTGCGAGAATGGGATGCGGCTGCTGAATATTTTGAAATGACTGGCCGGACACTGATTGACTGAGAATTCTCTCAGCCAATTAGCGGACTCCCATCTGATTGGCTGAGAGAATTTGGCCAGTCTTTTCAAAATATTCAGCAGCTGCATCCCGGCCGGCCGCCTGGTAAAATGCTGCTACAAGCTCTCAGCCACCACCGCTGCTCAGACGGACCCAGCTGCCCACCCCACGGACCACACTGCATGCCCCCTGCCGCATGGACCCTGCTGCTGGCTGCTAAAAAGCACCCACAATGTGCCACTGATGGGTCCAATTGCAAGACATCTGATGTCCCGCTGGTGTGACCACAGGGTCCGGGTCCAATGCGCACAGGACCAAGCATCAAACCCGACGGCATGTCACACACAGCTGATTTGGTCCGATTTCACGGCCCGATCCATCGGGATTGGCCGAAATCAGATCAAATCGGCCTAGTGTATAAGCATTAGGATTAGGGCCCTCCTTGCTCAAACAATCCATAGCACTATATTTTTGCTAATGTTCGCAGCTAGCATTGATAGAGTATCTTCTGCCAATGTTCAGCTGCGTAAGCATCGGCATTGCATACATACTGAATAAGGCTCTAGGTCTTTAGGAAGTAGGCTTAATTAATACCTGTGTCACATTTAAAGTAAACTGACTGCCCACATACAGTGGATGAAACCATTTTGTATGTCCAAACATTTTTTGTGCCTTTAAAGGGACTTTGGGAGTGTGGACAGGGCCATCTGATTTCATGAAATCATGCGGTAGTTGCTCAATGCTCCTCTGGGAACGTTTTGGATGGTCAGGATATCTTTATGGGACCTGCTATGCCCTAGATAGGCACCTAGGTTGTCTTGTGGTAAATCCACCTTTGGTGTAATTATAGAATAAACTTGGATTTTGAGTGATAGTGTGCTACTCAATAAAACACCAGCTGTATTTAGCTTTAACAGACTGTGAAAGTTACACAAAGTGGTCTGCATACGGCTCCTATACCATGTTAACAATGTATCTGTAGTTTCCTACACCATTGTATTTAAATCTATGGAACTGGCTAGGGAGGATTGGCCCGGCAGGAAACAGGGTCATTTCCTGGTGGGCCGGTACTGATTTGTCCGCTTTTCCCTATCTGGGCCGCCACTATCCCCTGGCTGTTCCGCGGGACCAGCCAGTACTGTAGTACCAGGTGACATCACCCGAAAGCGACCAATGGCCATATTGACTTTGGGCACTGGGCAGCCAGGAGTTGGTGGCTGCGGCCGCGGGCACTAACCGCTGTGGTAGCACGGTCCTGGCTGCCCAGTGCCCAAAGTCAATATGGCCGTTGGTCGCTTTTGGGTGACACCGGGACTGAGGGGCTTCAGCACGCATGGCCGCAAGCAGCATGGCACCGGGCGGAGCTTGGCAAGTGACACCCCCCCCAAAGCAAAGCCGGCTCAACCCCACTCATTACCGTTACACACACACACCCTCTGCCGCTCATTACTGTTATCCGGGGGGGGGGGGGTGGGTTCACACTGATATCCATGGCAGGGAATAGTATTCAAATTAGCCGGCCAGCCACACATTAAAATGTACATTAGCAGGACGACATCTGCATATGAGAAGAGGTGTAGCACACTGCTATCCGTGGCTATGTGGCTTAGGCAGGAAAATCTGGTCGCCGTGGGGATCTGGCGCCTGAGGAGCCCTGAGTTAGATGATTGATTGGAAACTCTCTAATAATGGATCATATATATAGCCAATGAAAGCAGTTAGTTAGTTGAGTTATTCTCATAAATAAGCTAGCTTTAGGACCTTAAGTATATATTTAAAAAAGTGTTTGAGGTGTTTTACACACAAAATTAATTATTCACCGTCCACTTACATCTTATTTGTCTTCACTAGATCTGGCAGAGCCGGATTAACAATGGGTCTGATGGAGCTACAGCTCCAGGCCCACTCTCTAAATAGGCCCATTTTATAGCTGAGGGTTAGGGCTTTCCAACAAGCCTGGCCCCGCGTTGCTAGCCCCCCGGGAACCGGAGATACCGCCAGGCAAAGCTGGAACGTTTTCCCCATAGGATAACATGAGACCTGCTAATTCGGACCCCCACCTGGTTCCAACGGCATCACAGAAGCTCGAGGTTGATCTCAGTCTAACTCAATCTGATACCAGGTTGGTCCATATGGGTTCATTGGTTCTAGAGATATTGCGGGTAAACCGATTTTTTCATGTTTGAAATGTAATTTCATGGCTGTTCATGTTGTTTGAGGACAGATTTCTCTGGAACCAAATGGCCCAGTTTCACAGGACCAAAATCATTTGAAAATCATTCGAAGCCCACATGTAAATGGGTCAGTTGGTTCCGAAGATAATGCTGGTTAACTACCCCTAAAGTTTAAAGGGGGGGGGGGGTAGTTTTCTCTCCTCACACCAGAAAATGCAGGAACTAGGCTGGTGTAATAGGGGCCAGCCTGGGTAAATCCCTGCATTTTCTGGTGTGAAAGGGGTATTATTTCAAATAGCCGGGACCTGCATTGCTCTGAATACAGCGGGGCAGCCCCCTGCTCTCTGCCTGGCTGTCAATGGCTGTCATTTCTGCCCAGCGGCGGCTGTCCCCCAGTTACCGCAAGCATGTATTCCCCCTTGGCAATGAGCATGCAATCCCACATGGCAATGAGCATGTAACCCCTGGCAATGAGCATATAGGTAAGCAGCACTTATGTAGCATCATTTTTAATAGGCATTATGGTGTTTGGCATAATACTTAATGGACATTATGGTGTGTGGCTTAACATGTAATGGGCATTATGGTGTAATTTTTAATGCGAACCTTTGGCGCGCAATTCCCGTTTATGAAGCATATTGTGCATTATTGCTTAATCTGTTTGGTATAGTGTGTATTTTGGCTCAATCCATGTGGCAAAATTTTGCCTTAATCTGTGTGGCATAATGTGAATTTTGGCTCAGTCGGGGTGAATTTTTGCTCATTCCATGTGGCATAATGTCTAAGAGGCAAGTACAATATAAAGGGGTTACTCTTTTGTTGCATGATTTGTATAAGGGGTATATGGGGTCCGGTATGATATGCTGGTGGTCGGAATCCCGGCGGTCAAAATACTGACGCCGGAATCCCGACCTCCGCAATGCCGACAAGGGGGGCTGTGGATCGCTCCTCCTTGCGGGGGACACCCATAAAGGGACAAAGTGCATTGCAGTGGTCGGGATTCTGGCATCGGTATTTTGACCGCTGGGATTCCGACCACCGGCATGTTGACCGCATCCCGGTATATGGTGTAGTAAACTTATATGCCCACATAAAAGGTGCTGAAATGTTGTCTATCAAGTTTTGTCTTTCAGTATTCTTTTTATGACTGGAGTGCCGCCTCACCCCGCAAGTATCTTAGGATTTTAGGACATCGGCATCCTGCGGGTGCTCCTTTTGGAGGGCACCCGCCAATATATCTCCCTGCATTTTTCCTATGCCAGCCTCCTGCTTTTTTCAGGCATATATAATTAGTTGAAAGTATTTACACAAATAGAGACCCATGAGCAGACCACCCAACCAGAACACTAGTCACGCCCCCACATTATTAAGTGCTGACCACAACCCCTATTATTGCGCATAATAGGCCCTTGATAATTTTCAGCTCCAGGCCCATTTAGACCTTAATCTGGCTCTGAGATCTGGGAGATTGATGTAGTCTCCCAGGAGTCTTGTAAAGCTTCCCAAAGTCTCCCAAACATTCTGGGAGAATAGGAAAGTATTATAAACACATTGGAATCTACAGTACCAGCCTGTATATCACACACACACAGCTTAGTTTTTCCTGTTGAGACTTCTGGTTCAAGGCTGTCTTTCAATTGCAACTCTGTTTCTTTCTAGGCCTTATCATTGCCACTGGTGGTAATTGTGCATGGGAATCAAGACAACAATGCTAAGGCCACAATTCTGTGGGACAATGCTTTCTCCGAGATTGTAAGTGTATTGATGTGTAATTATTAGTTATACCATGCATTGCAATGTTGTCCTCATCTGTGTACTGTTCTTATTACCAGGGGAGGCGACCATTCTTTGTGGAGGAAAAGGTCCCATGGAAAAAAATGTGTGTGACTCTGAATATGAAGTTTGTATCTGAGGTGGGGACCAAACATGAACTCTGTTCTGAGCATTTCTGGTTCCTTGCTCAGAAGATCTTTGGTGAAAATGGTCTTCGATTTGATGATTTAAAAGAACGCTATGTGTCCTGGGCTCAGTTTAACAAGGTAATTACAGTCAAATGATAAGGAATGATATATTAATGCTTAGCATCTAAAATTAGTAAAGGTTTGTACTATTGCATACCCTCCCTCAATAAGTAATACGTTTCTTGTATTTACAATAATATGCACTATAAGAGAATATATTTTATACGATAAGGGTGACAAAACTCTTTGCAAATGATACAACATGTTATGGGCCAGATGCACTAAGCTTCAAAAGTGATAAAATGGAGAGTGATAAACAACCAGCCAATCAGCTCCTGTCTGACATTTTTCACACACAGTATGTGACATGGTAGGAGCAGTGGCGTAGCTACGTTTTGGGCGCCCCCCCCGTCACCGCCCCGCCGAGCACCCCTACCCCGCCGCCCCGCCGAGCACCCCTACCCCGCCGCCCCTGCAAACCCCCCCTGAATCCCCCACAGCCTTACCTATCGCGCTGGTCCCGGCGGCTCCGTTCTTCTGCTGAGGACCACCAGAAAATGGCCGCCCCCATACAGCAGACAGTTTCAGAGAACTGTGTGCTATATGGGGGCGGCCATTTTGTGGTGGTCCTCAGCAGAAGAACGGAGCCGCCGGGACCAGCGCGATAGGTAAGTTTGCGGGGGATTGAGGGGGGGTTTAACTATAGCACCGCAGCCCCCGGCGCCCCCACATGCACAGCGCCCCCCCGCAAAGGCGGGGGCTGCGGTGCTATAGTTACGCCCCTGGGTAGGAGCTGATTGGCTGGCTGTTTATCACTCTCCATTTTATAACTTTTGAAGCTTAGTGCATCTGGCCCTATGTATGGTAAATGGTGCACCAGACAATCATCTCCTGTCATGTGTTCAGCTCCTCACTGCCATGTGTTAAAATATGACAGTTGAGGGCCAATTGGCTGGAGCACATTTATCATACGCCATGAGTTAAAATGTATGAGTTTTATCACTCATAGATAAATGAGTTTATGTGAGGGAAGGTGGCTCCAGCCATATGGTGTTTTCTGAATCCATCTAATCAGTCTCCTCCTTTTCTACAGGAACCACTTCAGGAGCGAAACTTTACATTTTGGCAGTGGTTTGATGGAGTTGTTGACCTCACTAAAAAACAGTTAAAAGATTACTGGTCAGATGGGTGAGAAACTTTGAAGATAGTCTGGCTGAATATTTTTGAATATAGACCTAAAGAAATTACACAAATATCATGCAGCACACACATTAATGTGCCTGTTACTGCATCCAAAACAATGAGCTCACAAATATGACTGCAACCATTACAAAGAGGAGTGGTGCTGAGCAGGAAGTGAGGGTTGGAGTATTGGTGCAGAGCAGGGAGGGAGGGTGGGAGTGGTGGCAGGACCATCTTAACAGTAGTGTGGGCCCCTGGACAAAGCAGTGCACTAGGGCCCTTACCCATTCTCCCCTCCTAGGGGTGGGTGGGGGGGGGTGCTATCAGCAGCTTTGATGTCCCATGGGTGGCAGGGGGTGCTCTATCTTCCATTCAACATGTAGGACCTGGAGCAGTAACTTCTGCTAATTACTCCTTTACTGCACAGGTGGTGGGAGTGACAACACTAACGTGTGGAAGGGGGCACTGAGCTGAATGAAGGGTCCCTTGTAAATGACTTCCAGGAAGGTAGGGGGTATTTTATACGCAGGGGAGGGTTGGATAATGGAGTGGGCTTAATATTTGTCATTTCCGGTGGAAGGGCAGCTTGTTTGACTGCAGATTTCTCCATTATCTGGAAATAGATTTCTTAGCCTTCAATTGTATAAAAATCTAGAGTCCCAACTTTCAGGAGGAGCTGGGGACCTGGGGATCAGAGATCAGGAGCCAGAGCAATCCATTGACAAAAATATAAAACTGTACACCAGACGTTTGGAGCTGGAGCAGGGATGGGCTGCTTGAAGGCTGATATCTCTGGTTCTGGGCATGATAGAGACAAGCTGCTAGTGTCATCAGAAAGGGGAGATTCACAGCTTTTGGAATATACTCTGTCAGAGAAAACCTGAGAAATATGACTGGGATTTGCAATTAACAGGTCAGATGTGGACTGCTGCTTTGACGTTGGATATCTCCAGTTCCCCAGGGTTGATTTTAAAAATTGTGGTATCTCTGGAAAAAGGAGATCCTCAGCAATCAGCCTAGGGCCCTTATACACCTGGGGCCCCTGGGCAAGTGCCCATTAAGCCCATACGAAAAGACGGCCCTGAGTGGTGGTGCCAGGCAGGGAGTCAATTATTTGGGTGCTCTGGTTCCTCGAAGTAATAATATATTATGATTGTGTGATAGCAAATTTAGGGCCCGATTCAGTAGACATTGCTGAAGTGCAAAAATAAAAAATAGAGATTTTCACAAAGTGCGATCGCGCCCCGGAAGGATGCAACCACAGTTTATGCAACAGTGGTGTGCATTGAGGGCACTGCAACCTGGCATTTGGCGGGACGTGGTTTGGACAATGCAGACAAATCTTGACCATTGTTAGGGCAGCTAAGTGACGTCACATGCAGCCACTGCAACCTGAAGAATGGCAAGAGGCAACGCTAATCCATGTGATAGCAGAGGGGATCTTTTCATGCTGGGTGGCCTTGGCCTGTGCTAGACAGCCCCTAAAGCAATAGCAGGCTGAATCAGCCCCCTAGGCTGTAAGCCCCTGTTGTGCAGGCACTGGGACAGTATTCATGGGTAAATAATATTTGTAAAGTTCTGCATAATATAGTGCTGTTCATTGGAAATATAGCAAAAGCAATAAATTCCCTTGTAAGTAGTTTTGTTTTGTTCTAGGTTGATAATGGGCTTCGTCAGCAAACAGTATGTTCACAAGCTTCTCAGCAATGAGCCCAATGGTACATTCCTGCTGCGCTTCAGTGACTCTGAGATTGGAGGCATTACTATTGCACATGTTTATGGTAAGGATGGCAAATAGGACAGAAAGCACTGGTTACAATAGCTTCTGTAAAACTATTCTCATTTACATACTTAGGGGGGTATTTAATCCCCCGCTGCTACAGTATTTCCGACGGGGGAAATAGTGATGGTTGCTTATTCAATGCTGTCTTTCCCGACAGCATTGAAGAGGAATCTCGGCAGGTGGGCCCGTTTTGTGGAGAACGTCCGTGTATTGTTAAGAACACAGGCGTATCTCAACGATCCATGGCTGTTTCTGCGGACATGCCCCCTTTTCGTCGTCCGGCAGGCAGGACATTGAATCCCGTTTGCCGAATTACAGTCGAGCAGGCTGAGTACGTGCCAAGGTTATGACTGTCTGCACTACTACTTCCTCTTCATACCTCTGTCACCCATTCCCTCACTTTACCTACTGCTTCTGTCACCCTTTGGGCAGTATTCAATGAGAAAAATTTGCCCTGTTTTATGGCGAATTTGTGCTTTTTTCGCCTTGGACGGAGCATTTTGCTCTCCAAAAGCGAGCAAGCCTATTCAATGTGAAATATTCGCCGTCTTTTTAAGTGATTTTCGCCGTCTCTCTCCGTGTAGCAATTCTCCATCTTTTCATGGAGAGCTGGAATGTGAACTTTTAAACTAAAAGGTTTTTTTTTTTATTTTGGTGTCAAAAAATCAGGTTTTTTTTTTCTGTGAAGGGGCATGTTATTTTTATTCATGTGCTTATAGCACATGAATATATATTGAATAAAAAAAAAATATATATATATATTTTTTTTTACACCGAGCAGCCAGCAGGGGGCCGGAGCGCTCGAGCCGCTCATTAGATATTCATATATTCACTGCATCCGATCATTACATATGCACGATCGGGTGCAGTGAATACTGGGTCCCCCGCTGGCTATAGGGGGGGGGGCAGCTTGTGCTGCCTGGGTCCCGGGGAGCCCCCTCCCCTCCACATATGTTCTGGGGCATCCAGGGAGACTTTAATCTCCCTGGATGCCACCGTCCCACGGCTCCCTGTCAGCTCCCTGCCGCGGACGCTCGTCCGCTGCAGGGGTTAAGACTCGCCGCCAGTGGCGGCGAGTCTTAACCACATTGAATAGAGCGAGCAGGAGAGGCAGCGAGCCCTCCGGAACACTGCGAGTGCATGGCGAGAGAAAAAATCTCTCGCCATGCACCGCGAATTTTTTTTCATTGAATACTGCCCTTTGTCTCTCCCTGTCAACCCCTTCCTCTCTATCTCTGCCCATCACTTACTACATCACCCTCTACCTCTCCGTGTCACAATCTCCCCACACCATCTCTGTACTTTTCATTGTCATTGTCCAGGTCAGTCTGTTAATGAACAGAAAGAGAGGAAATACACAATGCATTGTAGAGATATACACCAACACTTTTTGTGTTTTGGTTTTGGATCTGGATCTCCCTTCGTGTTTTAGATTTGGATTGGTTTTGCTAAAACCACACTTTTGGGTTTTGGATCTGCCTTTTTTTTTTTTTATCATAAAAACAGCTAAAACCACAGAATTAGTTTTTTTTTTTGTCTTTGTTACTACAGTAATATTAACCTCAATAAAATTCATTTCCACTAATTTCCAGTCTATATTGAACACCTCACAGCTCGCAATATTGTTTTTAGGCCAAAAGGTTGCACCAAGGTAGCTGGAAAACTAAGCTAAGCAAATTAAGTGGGCAGCACAAATCCGTGGCTCTGCAGTGGTAGACAGGATGGCAGCTTTAAAAACTAAGCCCCAAAGAGCACATAATGCAAAGAATAGATGTGCTAGATGGAATTGTCCTTGGACCCTCCCTCCCACCCTTATGTTGTATAAATAGGACATGCACACTTTAGCAAACTAATAATTTCAGTGAAAGGGTCTGCCACACGACTGTGGCTGAAATGATTGGTTGGTTTGTTTGGGCCCCCACAAAAAATATAAGCAATTAATCTATCTCTCCTTGAACAAATTGGCTCTACACAGGTAAAATGTCCTCATCTTCCAATTCCTCACCCCCTTTAGTATGTACATCCTCATCCTCCATTCATCGCCACTGGAATCCACTATCACATGTCCCTCTGTACTTTCTGGAGGAATTTAGAATTAATTTTGATGAACATCATCTTCTCAACCTTTGTTGAAGTAACCTTCTATGCCAATCGCTGACAAGGTTCCCGGCTGGACTAACTCTTTCGGAGTACACACTGGAGCGTGACAACTTAAGTAATATAAAGCCAGTTTGTGCAATGGCTTGTATAGGCTTGAATTGCCTTTTGCTGCTCCTCCATCCTCTGAAGCATATAGAGGGTAGCATTCCATCTCATTACTACCTCTTGCTTCAGGTGATGGCAGGGCAGGTTCAACAGGGTTTGCTGGGGCTCCAGTCTTTAAAACGCAGTAGTTGAATATCGAAAGTAGGCTGAAATGTTTAGGGCCACGGACAGCATCGTCTGCATGCCCTTCTGCACCACCAAACTAATTGTGTGAGCAAAACATGAGACATACTGGAATTTGCCCAGATGTAATGCTCGCACAATATTGGTGACGTTGCCAGATATCACAAATCCCCAGGAGAGTCTAAGTGGGGTAGGCCATTGTGCGATGATGTCCTGCAGTTTCTCTAAGATGTTCTCAGGGGTGTGCCTCTTACGGAAACCAGTGATACACAGCATAGCCTGCCTAGGAAAGAGTTGGCATTTGTGAGACGCCGCTGCTGCAGAAGGCAATACATCAACCCAGTGTCACAGTCATGTAGTCGGTACTTGTTTCCTAGCACAGCGCCCACTAAGCTATTTGCTTAGTGGGCTATTCTGCGTAGTGAAATCGCATTGCATCAAATGGGCCATTTTAGGGCCATGCGATGTACGATGCAATGCAATGCGATGTGATTTTCCTATGTAATTTATTCACTGCTCTCTTAGCCCTGGGCCATCGCATCGCATCTGCTGCAAAATCGCATGCGATTGCATGTGATTTTATAGGGTGTGTGATGCCATGACATTAGGTATACAATTATATGATTGTATGTCCCAAAAAATATGTTTAATGCACCCCCCCCCCACTATCCACGCCCCCCCCCCCCCCCCGAAGCGTGTCCTCCGACTTTTTCATTACCCCACTATCCACGTCGGTGTGGAGTCGATTTTATATAGTGTGGCGAGCGCACGCGGAATGCATGTAAAGTAATCCGCGTCCACTCGACACACTTCGGGCTCGGTGGCTCGCTACGCTCGCCACACTATATAAAATCAACTTCACGCCGACGTGGATAGTGGGGTAATGAAAAAGTCAGAGGACGCGTTCCACTGCGCTCGCCACGCTTCGGGGTGGCATGGGGGGGGTGCGTTCAATCTATTTTTTAGACATACAATCATATTATTGTATACCTAATGTCATGGCATCGCACACCCTAGAAAATCGCATGCGATTTTGCGGGACATGCAATGCGATGCGATATAGTGGTGGAAAATTACATGAAAAAATCGATGCAATGCGATTTCCTTACGGTGCCATATGTAGAAAATCTGGGCGCCGTGATAGGAAACAAGTATCATGTAGTCTTTAATTTGCACTGTTTCACTTGTCCACATATCTGTGGTTAAGTGGACAGTGGGTACAACAGCATTTTTTAGGACACTAAGGACACTTTTCTTAGTGTCCCTTTACAGTCTGGGAATCGCCTGCCTAGTGAAATGGAATCTAGATGGGATTTGGTACCAGGGGCACAGTACGTCCATCAACTGTCTAAATTCCCCTGCACTGATGGCAGATACTGGGCACACGTCTAACACCAGCATAATGGTTATGGCCTCAGTAATCAGCTTTGCAACAGGGTGACTGCTGTCATACTTAATCTTCCTCACAAAAGACTGTTGGACAGTCAATTGCTTAGTTAAAGTAGTAGAAGTGGTTTTCCGACTTCATCTCTAGGATGACGGGCGACCTAGAGCAGCAGCAGTATGCATAGCACTTAAGGATTCTCTGTGAAATCCCAGATATTAGTCAGTCATGCCAGTGACGTGGCCAGCAGGATTACTTCCGATCCTGATTGAGGAGGAAATTGATGATGAGGGAATTGGTGGTCTGGATTGTAGGCACCTGGATACAACAGGAAAAAGCCATTAAGATGTCACTGGACTGCTTACGCTCTTAGCCAAAAATTCTGAACTTGACAATGACTGATGAAGAATGTTCTGCAATTATCTTATAAGGGAGGGTGTTCCTAGATGGTTAGCATCCTTACCTACTTAATATGCTTTTACAAAGACTACATGTGGTGAAACAGTTGTTGTGTGGATTTGGATAGAGATACAGGGCCAGATGTAATAGGGTGAGAGTTTCAGAAAGTGAGAGATTTTGGGAGAGTTTTCCCATGTTCTTTTAAAGCAGCAATCAATTACACTGCAAAACCAGGTTGATTTTGCCATGTAATTGATTGCTGCTTTAAAAAACATGGGAAAACTCTCCCAAAATCTCTCACTTTATGAAACTCTCACCCTATTACATTTGGCCCACAGTATTTCCAGACCAAAAAGGATTTTTTGGTCCTTTGCCCAGGCATGACAATGGTCTTTTTCATCCAATGGCCGACAACGGTCTCCACTGGTGCCTGATTCAAACAAACCACATCACCACCAGACGCCTCATCATTAACTTCCTCCTCAGCTCCAGATACACTCATATCCTCCTCATCCAGGTTTACATCTACAGTTACATCCTCAATCTTAATGTCAGCAACTAAACTGGCTGTGCTCCACCCAGCACTTGCAGAGAGCATGCAAATGGTAAAAGAAGCCTCCTCTTCCCGAAGGTCAGGCCTAGACATCGCGACTGTGGGCACACTTGGGGATTTGTAATATCTGTGCTGTAACCAGTTTTTTTTTTTTTTGAGAGGGAGGAGGGCCTCCATCTTCATGAGAAGCTGGTTCACCAGTCACAAACATAGGCCAAGGCCATAGCCTTTCCTTACCACTTCGTGTTGTGAATGGAATATTGCCAATGTTACGTTTCTAATCAGATATTGTAGTTTACATATTTGGGGGTTATTCATTTTAGCTTCTGAGATTTCACATGCCCTCTATGACATTGGCATCAGCCTTAGCAGATGGCATTGATGGAATTGCATTGCATGTCATGACTAGCGGCAGCAGCTTCAGCACTAGGAAGTAGTTCCTGATCTTTAAATTATGTTTCTTCCTCCTCCATTTCTGTATCAACATGCACCACCACTGCACTTGTATGGCAGCACAGGGCAGCATCGCTGGACTTATATACAGCACCCCTTTATTTAGTCAGCAGACAGGGCAGCGCCGCTTTTGTTTTTTCAGGACAAGGCAGCTCCCCTTTATTTTTACAGCACACAGGACAGCACCCCTTTATTTTTACAACACACAGGGTAGCACCTCTTATTTCTTCAGGACAGGGCAATGCCTACGGCGCACGCAGGACAGCACTCCTTTCTTTTGCAGCACACAGGACAGCACCCCTTTATTTTTGTAGCACACAGGGAAGCGCCCCTTTATTTTTGTAGCACACAGGGGAGCGCCCCTTTATTTTTGTAGCACACAGGGCAGCACCCCTTTACAGCAGCAGCACACAGGACAGCAACCCTGTATTATTAGTTCAGGTATGGGTCATTGGGTCGACCAACATTAGGTCGACATGCATTAGGGATTGTCCACTTAAGTTCCACATGGCTTAGGTTGACACTTGAAATAGGTCAACATGCCTAAGGTCGACATGGATGGAAGGTCAACACAAGCATTAGGTTGACAATGGCTAGTTCGACAGTCAAATGGTCAACATGAGTTTTTCACTTTTTTTATCCTGAATATTGACATGGTCACCATGAACACCTCATCGGTGCACTGCCTCCCCT
Source organism: Crinia signifera (assembly GCF_055691185.1). NCBI lineage: Eukaryota > Metazoa > Chordata > Amphibia > Anura > Myobatrachidae > Crinia > Crinia signifera. The sequence continues at coordinate 325,925,840 of NC_139218.1, read as the reverse complement.
CTCATGGCTCCCTCTGCTTGCCATGTTTTGGGAACTATTTTACTCTCCCTCCATGACCTAGTAGATTATAGGACATGAAAAACTAACTGTCGGCACATGTCGGAACAAAAAAAAGTGTCAGCCTTTTGACCTAGCAATTGTTGACCTACTTCTACGGCGCACACAGGACAGTGCCCCTTTATTTTTAGAGCATACAGGGCAGTGCCCCTTTATTTTTAAAGTGCACAGAACAGCACAGGAGGACAGCAGCACCCTGTGTAGCACAGCACAAAACCTCTATACACAGCACAGTCCAGAACAGGAGGACAGCAGCACCCTGTACAGCAAAGGACAGTACCCCAAGACGGCACCCCAATACAGCACCCACATCACCCACAGACAGACAACCAGAGGTCCACAACTACCTTCTTCAATGCTGGGGTGACGATGGCGCTGATTGGTGGGGTCTTATATAGGATCTAAAGCCTTGCTAGAATCCAAGAGAAAGTTTGCCTTAGGCGCTAGAGATAACTGGGGTGTAACTTGCTACCCAGCAGCCACCACGTGAGAGGATTGCCAACCTCTAAAATTACAGAAACACAAACAAAAACGTGGGGCGCTCTTGGGTACCAGGATGATACCCAAGAGCGCCCCACGTTTTTGTTTGCCTTGCTAGAATCCGACAGCGTGAGGATGAGGTTTTGCCTCGATCTGGGATCAGAGTCTAGCAGGAAAACCAGAGCCGGACTCAGATCCCTCCTTGGATCAGGAAGTTAATACTGTAGTTGTTTCTTGTTTTTGTTTTAGGTTCTGGACAAATCCAAAATATTCAGCCATTCAGGGCGAAGGACCTTCATATCTTATCCTTGGGGGATACAGTCAAAGATTTGAAACAGCTGACACGTCTGTACCAAAAAGGCAGAAAAGATGATGTCTTTGAGAAATACTATAAAAGTAAGTATCCGGCTAATTGCTTGAATTGAGTTATTACGAATCTTATACAGCAAATAACTAAAAATATACAGCTCAAATTTATAACATATTTCTCAAATTATATTGGTTTCCCTAGAGCAGGCTGAGATAACTTCCTCTACCAGTCTTTACATTATAATCTAAATGGCTGTTCAAAAGGATAGAGATATAGGGGGAAATTTACCAATATGAAAAACCTAGTTTTTCGTATTCGTATTTTCCCTACGGTTGCATACGACTGTTTAAGTCGTATGCAAACTCGTGTTCCGGAGGATCAGTTACAAAGCAGTCAGATACGACTGCTTTGTAACCCTCCGATGGTGTAATGATTCGTATTAGCGGCCGTATATACGGCCGCTAATACGAATTATTTCTAGCAGTCTGCACGGATCAGTCAGATCCGTGCAGGCTGCAGTGTGTAAAAAAAAATAGAAAAAATAAATAAATAAAAAAAAAACGGCGTGGGGTCCCCCCCACAGCCGAAACCAGCACCAGGCTGAAGGAGCCGGGGCCGGTAATTAAAAATCAGGGAACCCGACAAATAGGGGTTCCCCGATTTTTAACAACCAGCCCCAGGCTCCAGGTCCGGGGCTGGTTCCCAAAATACGGGGGACAAAATGACTAGGGGTCCCCCGTATTTTAAGAACCAGCCCCAGGCAAAACCAGCCAGCAGGGTAATGTCACAGCCGGGGGACACTTATAATATAAGGTCCCGCGGCCAAAACATTCTCCCTACCGACCAGTCAGCCTGGCCAGGGGCCCTGGGGGAGTGGGGACCCCCCCAATGAAGGGGTCCCCCCCCTCCAGGACTAACCTGACCAGGCTGAAGCCTGGTGCTGTCCTCGATGCCCCTGGGCGGTGGGCATCGAGCTGATAAATGGTGTAAAAAAATAGATAAACTATTGTTTTTTACTGTGGCACTACAAGTGCCAGCAAGCCTCCCCAGCAAGCTGGGACTTGGAGAACCACAAGTCCCAGCCTGCTGGGCATTAAAGGGCCCGCTGGCACTTTTAGTTCTACAGTTAAAAAAATAGTGCACAAAACACACTGATACACTTTTAAAATAAAACTTTATTACATACAAAGCCCACACATACTAATACTTACCTATCTTCTTTCCGTAGGTAGCCCTGATGTCCTGTGTCGGCGTCTTCTGGTCCTGTGTCGTCTTCTTCCTCCATGTCGACCGTCGCTGTCGCCGTCCGGATCCGACGAAATCCATTTGGGAAGCTGTGGAAGGAAACCATACTCACCTGTCCCAGCGCGATGTAGTCCAGGTAAGTGTCTTGGCAAAAAAACAAAACGAACACCCGAATCCAGCCGGACAAGCAGGGAGCCGCACGGTGTTTACATCGTGCGGCTCCGCCTCCCGAATGCCGCTATTGGCCGCCTCGCGGCCTAGCGGCTCCTGATTGGCCGCTAGGCCACAAGGCGGCCAATAGCGGCATTCGGGAGGCGGAGCCGCACGATGTAAACACCGTGCGGCTCCCTGCTTGTCCGGCTGGATTCGGGTGTTCGTTTTGTTTTTTGCCAAGACACTTACCTGGACTACGTCGCGCTGGGACAGGTGAGTATGGTTTCCTTCCACAGCTTCCCAAATGGATTTCGTCGGATCCGGACGGCGACAGCGACGGTCGACATGGAGGAAGAAGACGACACAGGACCAGAAGACGCCGACACAGGACATCAGGGCTACCTACGGAAAGAAGATAGGTAAGTATTAGTATGTGTAGGCTTTGTATGTAATAAAGTTTTATTTTAAAAGTGTATCAGTGTGTTTTGTGCACTATTTTTTTAACTGTAGAACTAAAAGTGCCAGCGGGCCCTTTAATGCCCAGCAGGCTGGGACTTGTGGTTCTCCAAGTCCCAGCTTGCTGGGGAGGCTTGCTGGCACTTGTAGTGCCACAGTAAAAAACAATAGTTTATCTATTTTTTTACACGATAATCAGCTCGATGCCCACCGCCCAGGGGCATCGAGGACAGCACCAGGCTTCAGCCTGGTCAGGTTAGTCCTGGAGGGGGGGACCCCTTCATTGGGGGGGTCCCCACTCCCCCAGGGCCCCTGGCCAGGCTGACTGGTCGGTAGGGAGAATGTTTTGGCCGCGGGACCTTATATTATAAGTGTCCCCCGGCTGTGACATTACCCTGCTGGCTGGTTTTGCCTGGGGCTGGTTCTTAAAATACGGGGGACCCCTAGTCATTTTGTCCCTCGTATTTTGGGAACCAGCCCCGGACCTGGAGCCTGGGGCTGGTTGTTAAAAATCAGGGAACCCCTATTTGTCGGGTTCCCTGATTTTTTATTACCGGCTCCAGGCTCTGTCAGCCTGGTGCTGGTTTCGGCTGTGGGGGGGACCCCACGCCGTTTTTTTTTATTTATTTATTTATTTTTCTATTTTTTTACACTGTAGCCTGCACGGATCTGACTGATCCGTGCAGGCTAAAACGCAAATAGAACAGGAAAATGGTGTTCTATTTTCCTGTCGTATTTGCGTGGGTGTTTCACACCACTAAGCAGCCGTATTGTCAGTACGGCTGCTTAGTAAATCAGGAATCACCATTCTTTTGAATGGTGATTTCTGTCGTATCCTATCGATGGTGTAGACATTCGTATTTGTAAATACAAATACGAATGTTCCATCTTTAGGACTACGAATTGTTGTATTTTTGGGATTGTAAATCCCAAAAATACAAATTCGTAAAAAAAAGGTGTATTTCTGCCTACGAATACACCTTTTTTCTACGAATCCATTTTGGTAAATGTCCCCCTTAATATATATATATATATATATATATATATATATATATATTAATAAGACATCTTAAAAATTCTGGGGGAGATTCTCTAAAGGAAAAAGGCGGTAAAAACCTAATTATCTGGGTTTTTACCGCATTGTGGGATTCTCTAAAAAAAACCCCGCCAGGTTACCGCAATGGGGGGCATAGAAGCCTTAAAGGTGTATCTTTTTAGGATTTCCCTCTGGCAGTGTCTCCTATCGTGTGGTTCCAATTCACGCCGGACATCAGGTTGGGAAGATACACCTTTAAGGCCTATTTTCACCCAGCTAAGTGTGATTGGAATAGTATTCATCAGTCCACCTTTTTTACATGTATGTGAGTATATTTTTAGCATCCAGGCAGCACAAGTCTTATCACCACCAATATTTAAGTTTCATTGTTTACGTAACCTTCCTATTTCCCCCCTTTTTTTTTATAATTGAGCACTATTGCCACCCATACACGGTGCTATGCTATGAAAGGCATGTTCCTGCGCACCTCACATGGCACAGCACATGAAGTATGTGCTGCATGTACTTTTTGAATTAGATTGCATCACATCTAGTTCAATTAACCAAAGGGGGAAAGGGGGAAAGGGAGAGTGAAAAAGATCACTCAGTAGCACTGGCTGGCTTCACTGGGGGAGCTGACCCACCTTTAATCAGTATATACTTTGAGTATGGCTGCTGCCACCTATACAGAGAGATTGTGAATCTCTGTGAAAAAAACAGAACTATGGTGTGTGTGGAGATGATATCCCCACTCAGTAGCGCTGCCACACTCAATAAATGGATACCCAGTCTTTTATGGGAAAGTACAAATTATCTTTACTTGGGTGTCAGACCATAATACATTTTAAAAAATTACACATTACATACATAGTATTACACTCAAAAGGGACATACAAGACGTACAACATAAAACATATAAGGCATGGCCTGGCTATGAGGCTTGTATCTGCATATACAATGTATATATATGAGGCAATAACATTTGTTGGTTTTGAGCAAATAGTTACCAGTCCTCCTTGTTGTCAGCAACTCGTGCTGTACTGGGTGCAGGTCACCAAGTCCTATATCTGAGCCTGTGGATGCTGCTATAATAGCTCACTACCTGTTGGGGGAGGATCGGCTCCAGGTGCTTGTTTCCCACAGTGTCCAGATCCCTACTGGGATATTTGTAATCCAAAATTGTGTGCTCAGACTAGTTGTCTGGATGAGCGGTCGACTGGTAGTCTATGCGGCTAGAGCGGGCTCCAAGTACGCGTTTCTCCGCCTCTCTTACTCTCTTACTCAGCTAAGGAAGCCGCTGAGTAAGAGAGGCGGAGAAACGCGTACTTGGAGCCCGCTCTAGCCGCATAGACTACCAGTCGACCGCTCATCCAGACAACTAGTCTGAGCACACAATTTTGGATTACAAATATCCCAGTGGGGATCTGGACACTGTGGGAAACAAGTACCTGGAGCCGATCCTCCCCCAACAGGGAGTGAGCTATTATAGCAGCATCCACAGGCTCAGATATAGGACTTGGTGACCTGCACCCAGTACAGCACGAGTTGCTGACAACAAGGAGGACTGGTAACTATTTGCTCAAAACCAACAAATGTTATTGCCTCATATATATACATTGTATATGCAGATACAAGCCTCATAGCCAGGCCATGCCTTATATGTTTTATGTTGTACGTCTTGTATGTCCCTTTTGAGTGTAATACTATGTATGTAATGTGTAATTTTTTAAAATGTATTATGGTCTGACACCTAAGTAAAGATAATTTGTACTTTCCCATAAAAGACTGGGTATCCATTTATTGAGTGTGGCAGCGCTACTGAGTGGGGATATCATCTCCACACACACCATACATCTAGTTCAAAACGCCTGGTGCAAGAGCATATCTTATGTGTTTTGAAATAGATGCGATGCATGTATGGGCGGCGTATGAGGGGGTTCATCAGAGAGATAGATAAATAAATAGACTGGCAGAGAGATATGAGACAGATAGACAGACCGAGATAGATATGAGAGACAGATAGACAGACAGACAGAGATAAAGATATAGACAGAGAGAGACAGACCAGGGACTGGCTGGAAACTTTTAGACTGGGGGGCAAGTCCAGAGCACTGGCCCATAAGTCGGACACCACAGGCTGCTCCCCTGTATAATAATAGGACCCCACATGCTGTTCCCCCTGTATAATATCAGGACACCACAGGCTGCTCCCTTGTATAATAATAGGATCCCTCAGGCTGCTCCCCCTGTATAATAAAAGTACACCACAGGCTGCTCCCCTTGTATAATAGGACACAACGGGCTGCTCCCCCTGTCTTATAATAATAACAGGGCCCCACAGGCTGCTACCCTGTATAATAACAGCACACAACAGGTTGCTCCCCCTGTATAATAATAATAACAGGACCCCACAGGCTTTCCCCCCCTGTATAACAGGACCCCACAGGCTGCCCCCCCCCTGTATTATAACGGGACCCCACAGGCTGCTCCCCCTGTCTAATAATAATAGCTGGACCCCACAGGCTGCTCCCTTTTATAATAACAGCACCATACAACAGGTGCTCCACCTGTATAACAGGATCCCACAGGCTGCTCCCCCCTGTATAATAACGGGAGTCCCTCTTACCTGATCTTGACTGTCTGAGGCAGGCTGCAGCATTGGTAAGTAGGTGGAAGTTGGAACGCACACAGAAAGTCCACAACCTCACTCTCTCTAGCGGCCTCCTGCACTAGACATGTCTAGTGCAGGAGGCCAGCGGCCATGTTTCTGGAGACCAGTCAGAGACTGATCAGCTGTGGCTGCAGTAGCAGCAGCCTCAGAACATGGCGGCCCGCATACACATCGATTGAGCGGCCCGGGGGGGGGGGGGGGGCACGTACAGTTATGCCCAAGTACATCGTGGCTGCGTTGCGCATAAAGTGCGCCATGCAAATCGCGCATGGATCGCGCCTGCTCCTTGCGCTATAGTCCCGTTATAGATCGCGTTATAACGTAACGTAATCTTGTAAATGTAACCTGCACTTACACTCATTGACCACCAGATGTCACTTTTCCCAAACAGTACAGCGCATGCGTAAAAATCTCTTCTACAAAACAGTGGCCACCACGACTTTTCACTACGGATTTTGTCCTTACTTTACGGACAGAGTGTTTGTATTTACTCGCAGAAGCAGCTACGTACGGTCATTTATGTAATTGGTACAGAAGCCATGCTAACCTTTGCAATTGCTGGATGACTACTTAAAACATTATTTGAGGACCTACAGTATCATACTTTACACTACGGATTTTGTCCTTACTTTACGGACAGAGTTATTTTATTTTATTCGCAGCCGCAGTGACGTACTGTGTGGTCATGAACTGTATGTGATTGGTGCAGAAGCCATGCTAACCTTTACTTTTTTTTTAAATGCACTATTTTTTTTTTTTTTTTTTCATTTTTTTATCAATAAAGTAATTTGGTGCTTTGCAAATTCCTTTTGCACAAAAAAATAACAATGGCAGGCTGCAATGTACATGATACAGTTATTGTCGTTACATACTGTAAGATACAGAGAACGTTTTTTTTCTCGCGAGTAAATTTTCCACTTCAGGTAAAAGTCCTTAATTTAGGGAAAGAGTACTTACTTTAAGAAAAGAGTTCTTGGATTAAATTTGCAGGAGGAGATATCAGTTATACATGTTGTTGGTACAGATTGCTACTGCATAAATATGGAATCCATGCTAACCTTTACTAATGCTGGAAACTTTCACATGGTATATTATTTACGGAGGTGTCTATCATTATGCTGTACTGCGCCATGAAAACAGCGCAATCTACTGGGCATGTCTCATACTTGACTATACAGTATATTGTACACCAATGGAGCAGCTGAGATCACAGGTTTCTGTGGCCTAGCGGTTAAAGACACAGTTACTGTATACTGCTAGCAGCAATACTGGTTCGATCCACAGTGTGGTACAGGTTTTTTTTTTAAACGTACTACTTTTTTTTTTTCATTTTTTAATCAATAAAGTAATTTGGTGTTTTGCAAATTCCTTTTGCACAAAAAAATTAACAATGGCAGGCTGCAATGTACATGATACAGTTATTGTCGTTACATACTGTAAGATACAGAGAACGTTTTTTTTTCTCGCGAGTAAATTTTCCACTTCAGGTAAAAGTCCTTAATTTAGGGAAAGAGTACTTACTTTAAGGAAAGAGTTCTTGGATTAAATTTGCAGGAGGAGATATCAGTTATACATGTTGTTGGTACAGATTGCTACTGCATAAATATGGAATCCATGCTAACCTTTACTAATGCTGGAAACTTTCACATGGTATATTATTTACGGAGGTGTCTATCATTATGCTGTACTGCGCCATGAAAACAGCGCAATCTACTGGGCATGTCTCATACTTGACTATACAGTATATTGTACACCAATGGAGCAGCTGAGATCACAGGTTTCTGTGGCCTAGCGGTTAAAGACACAGTTACTGTATACTGCTAGCAGCAATACTGGTTCGATCCACAGTGTGGTACAGGTTTTTTTTTTAAACGTACTACTTTTTTTTTTCATTTTTTAATCAATAAAGTAATTTGGTGTTTTGCAAATTCCTTTTGCACAAAAAAATTAACAATGGCAGGCTGCAATTTACATGATACAGTTATTGTCGTTACATACTGTAAGTTACAAAGAACATTTTTATTTTCGCAAGAGAAAATTTTCCACTTCAGGTAAAAGTCCTTAATTTAGGGAAAGAGTACTTACTTTACAGAAAGAGTTCTTGGATTAAATTCGCAGGAGGAGATATGATCAGATATACATGTCATTGGTACAGATTGCTACTGTATAAATATGGAATCCATGCTAACCTTTACTTTTTTTTAAATGCACTATTTTTTTTTTTTTTTTTAAATCAATAAAGTAATTTGGTGCTTTGCAAATTCCTTTTGCACAAAAAAAAAATAACTGGCAGGCTGCAATGTACATGATACAGTTATTGTCATTACATACTGTAAGATACAGAGAACGTTTTTTTTTTTCTCGCAAGAGTAAATTTTCCACTTCAGGTAAAAGTCCTTAATTTAGGGAAAGAGTACTTACTTTACAGAAAGAGTTCTTAGATTAAATTCGCAGGAGGAGATATGATCAGATATACATGTCATTGGTACAGATTGCTACTGTATAAATATGGAATCCATGCTAACCTTTACTTTTTTTTTAAATGCACTATTTTTTTTTACTTTTTTTTTAAATCAATAAAGTAATTTGGTGCTTTGCAAATTCCTTTTGCACAAAAAAAATAACAATGGCAGGCTGCAATTTACATGATACAGTTATTGTCGTTACATACTGTAAGTTACAAAGAACATTTTTATTTTCGCAAGAGAAAATTTTCCACTTCAGGTAAAAATCCTTAATTTAGGGAAAGAGTACTTACTTTACAGAAAGAGTTCTTGGATTAAATTCGCAGGAGGAGATATGATCAGATATACATGTCATTGGTACAGATTGCTACTGTATAAATATGGAATCCATGCTAACCTTTACTTTTTTTAAAATGCACTATTTTTTTTTTTTTTTTTAAATCAATAAAGTAATTTGGTGCTTTGCAAATTCCTTTTGCACAAAAAAAAATAACAATGGCAGGCTGCAATGTACATGATACAGTTATTGTCATTACATACTGTAAGATACAGAGAACGTTTTTTTTTTTCTCGCAAGAGTAAATTTTCCACTTCAGGTAAAAGTCCTTAATTTAGGGAAAGAGTACTTACTTTACAGAAAGAGTTCTTGGATTAAATTCGCAGGAGGAGATATGATCAGATATACATGTCATTGGTACAGATTGCTACTGTATAAATATGGAATCCATGCTAACCTTTACTTTTTTTTAAATGCACTATTTTTTTTTTTTTTTTTTTAAATCAATAAAGTAATTTGGTGCTTTGCAAATTCCTTTTGCACAAAAAAAAATAACAATGGCAGGCTGCAATGTACATGATACAGTTATTGTCATTACATACTGTAAGATACAGAGAACGTTTTTTTTTTCTCGCAAGAGTAAATTTTCCACTTCAGGTAAAAGTCCTTAATTTAGGGAAAGAGTACTTACTTTACAGAAAGAGTTCTTGGATTAAATTCGCAGGAGGAGATATGATCAGATATACATGTCATTGGTACAGATTGCTACTGTATAAATATGGAATCCATGCTAACCTTTACTTTTTTTTTAAATGCACTATTTTTTTTTTTTTTAAATCAATATAGTAATTTGGTGCTTTGCAAATTCCTTTTGCACAAAAAAAAATAACAATGGCAGGCTGCAATGTACATGATACAGTTATTGTCATTACATACTGTAAGATACAGAGAACGTTTTTTTTTCTCGCAAGAGTAAATTTTCCACTTCAGGTAAAAGTCCTTAATTTAGGGAAAGAGTACTTACTTTACAGAAAGAGTTCTTGGATTAAATTCGCAGGAGGAGATATGATCAGATATACATGTCATTGGTACAGATTGCTACTGTATAAATATGGAATCCATGCTAACCTTAACTTTTTTTTTAAATGCACTATTTTTTATTTATTTTTTTAAATCAATAAAGTAATTTGGTGCTTTGCAAATTCCTTTTGCACAAAAAAAATAACAATGGCAGGCTGCAATTTACATGATACAGTTATTGTCGTTACATACTGTAAGTTACAAAGAACATTTTTATTTTCGCAAGAGAAAATTTTCCACTTCAGGTAAAAATCCTTAATTTAGGGAAAGAGTACTTACTTTACAGAAAGAGTTCTTGGATTAAATTCGCAGGAGGAGATATGATCAGATATACATGTCATTGGTACAGATTGCTACTGTATAAATATGGAATCCATGCTAACCTTTACTTTTTTTTAAATGCACTATTTTTTTTTTTTTTTTTTAAATCAATAAAGTAATTTGGTGCTTTGCAAATTCCTTTTGCACAAAAAAAAAATAACTGGCAGGCTGCAATGTACATGATACAGTTATTGTCATTACATACTGTAAGATACAGAGAACGTTTTTTTTTTCTCGCAAGAGTAAATTTTCCACTTCAGGTAAAAGTCCTTAATTTAGGGAAAGAGTACTTACTTTACAGAAAGAGTTCTTGGATTAAATTCGCAGGAGGAGATATGATCAGATATACATGTCATTGGTACAGATTGTTACTGTATAAATATGGAATCCATGCTAACCTTTACTTTTTTTTTAAATGCACTATTTTTTTTTTTTTAAATCAATAAAGTAATTTGGTGCTTTGCAAATTCCTTTTGCACAAAAAAAAATAACAATGGCAGGCTGCAATGTACATGATACAGTTATTGTCATTACATACTGTAAGATACAGAGAACGTTTTTTTTTTCTCGCAAGAGTAAATTTTCCACTTCAGGTAAAAGTCCTTAATTTAGGGAAAGAGTACTTACTTTACAGAAAGAGTTCTTGGATTAAATTCGCAGGAGGAGATATGATCAGATATACATGTCATTGGTACAGATTGCTACTGTATAAATATGGAATCCATGCTAACCTTTACTTTTTTTTTAAATGCACTATTTTTTTTTTTTTTTTAAATCAATAAAGTAATTTGGTGCTTTGCAAATTCCTTTTGCACAAAAAAAAATAACAATGGCAGGCTGCAATGTACATGATACAGTTATTGTCGTTACATACTGTAAGATACAGAGAACGTTTTTTTTCTCGCAAGAGTAAATTTTCCACTTCAGGTAAAAGTCCTTAATTTAGGGAAAGAGTACTTACTTTAAGGAAAGAGTTCTTGGATTAAATTTGCAGGAGGAGATATCAGTTATACATGTTGTTGGTACAGATTGCTACTGCATAAATATGGAATCCATGCTAACCTTTACTAATGCTGGAAACTTTCACATGGTATATTATTTACGGAGGTGTCTATCATTATGCTGTACTGCGCCATGAAAACAGCGCAATCTACTGGGCATGTCTCATACTTGACTATACAGTATATTGTACACCAATGGAGCAGCTGAGATCACAGGTTTCTGTGGCCTAGCGGTTAAAGACACAGTTACTGTATACTGCTAGCAGCAATACTGGTTCGATCCACAGTGTGGTACAGTTTTTTTTTTTAAACGTACTACTTTTTTTTTCATTTTTTAATCAATAAAGTAATTTGGTGTTTTGCAAATTCCTTTTGCACAAAAAAATTAACAATGGCAGGTGGCCATGTACATGATACAGTTATTGTCGTTACATACTGTGTTGCAAAGAATGGGGTTTTTCGCACAAGTAAATGTCCCACTTCAGGTAAAAGTCCTAACTTTAGGGAAAGAGTACGTACTTTAGGGAAAGAGTACGTACTTTAGGGAAAGAGTACGTACTTTTTCTAAAGAGTACTTGGATTAAATTCCACATCTTTTTGGTTATGCATGTCGTTGGTACAGATTGAGTTTGAAAGTCAATGCATGCTTCTGCACCTTCCCCCACGATCATTCCCATTGAGCCCACTGTTTACTGTAATCAGTATGTCTGTAGCAAAACACCTCCCCCAGCTCCTTTGTGCATAGTCACATGAGTAAGTGAAGAACTACTATCAATGTTGCAAAATGACTATGTTCACCCTATTGTGTGTTTGTCCCTACATTGTGTACTCAATCCGGGATTGCAATTGCAGACAAAGCAGTGTCATTTTCTGAAGAGTTTTAACTTAATAAAGATACTGTATTTAGTATGCGCTATTCACATTGTACTGTATTGTTCCCATGCTACAGTAGGCACCTGCTGCCCTGTGGTACAGTTTGAAAGTCAATGCATGCTTCTGCACCATGCTTCTGCACCTTCCCCCATGATCACTCATTAGTAGAGACAGGATTATATGCCACATAAAAAGCTTGACATATGCATGCAAATATGCATGAAAAATACTTAAAATATGCATGAAAAGTGTTAAAATAAGCTACATTCAATAATAAAAAAATTAATTTTAACTTATTTATTTAAAAATCAGCATACAATTACTGTAGTTGCAAATAAACCTCCAAAAAAGGCCCACAGCATTTGCAGATGTCTAGTGCTGTTCACAGGAGTTTTTTTCTTCCTGGCTGTTACAGCAGACTGCAGCATCCAAAGCTTTTCTTGCATCAATATATGGACCCTCATCTCCAGCTGTCACGGTTAAAGGTTCTGATGGGGTCGTGTGGTGATCAGGGACTGGAGACGAGGCAGCAGCAGTAGGGTTAAAACGAGCGGGTTTAATAAAAGATTTCATACAGGGACTCAAATACTTCTTTGAGGAAAAGACAGGCAAAATAATAATAAATAACAAGGATGAATGTCCAGATAAAAATGATGAGGAATATCCAGATAACAATGAGGAGGAATATCCAGATAACAACGAGGAGGAATGTCCAGATAACAATGATGAGGAATGTCCTGATAAAGAAGTGGGAAGATGGCAACAATAGTGGATCCGGTGACTGAAAGAATTATGAGGAATGGCTGACCTGAGGATGCTGGAGACGAAGTGCATGGCACAGAAGACTTTTTGCACTGACACTGAGCTACCTAGGCAGATCCCCTTTATGCAAAGAGGGCGGCTGCCATTGGCTGTCACAGTGAAACAGGTGAGAATACCTGACCTGGCCGATCCCCTGTTTGCCCTCAAGCAAGATGGCGGCGCTGGCCTCCCGGCATCTATAGCCTTAGAGCGGGACCATGCTGCAGATTCCCATGTTGCCTTTAAACACTGCCAGACCTCTGCCTGCCGCCTCACCTGACATGGTGGCCTACACACGCCAGCCGGCGGCGGACACGGGCGGGTGAGTACAGTACCCGCCGTGTACCACCGTGTTGGCATGTGACAGTACCCCCCTCTTTTCGGGTAACCTCAGGATGCTTGTGCTTCTTATGGGAATTCTTCAGAAAAAAGCCTTTAACGTGATTTGGAGCGTGTAAATCAGCCTTATCTACCCAAGAATTCTCCTCTGGTCCGAAAACAGCCCACTCCACCAGAAATTGATGCCGGGAGTTGTGATAACGAGAGTCTATGATTCGTTTGACTTCAAACTCTGCATCTTTCTCTGTATTGACTTTTGAGGGTCTGGGTACTTTCCTTTGGATGATGCTCAATTTTAAAGGTTTAAGAAGAGATACGTGGAAGGAATTGGATATCTTCATGGAAGATGGAAGTTGCAATCTGTAAGCCACCGGATTGATTACTTGAGTGATGGGATATGGCCCAATAAAGTGTGGGACAAATTTCATGGAGGGTACACGAAGACGAAGATTGCGGGTGGACAGCCATACTCGATCCCCTACCTTTAATGGTGGAACCGCCTTTCTTTTCTTGTCAGCTGCCCTTTTATATCTGGAAGAAGCTTGAAGAAGAGCTTTATGGACCTCAGCCCATATTTTTGCAAAACCATGAAGAGAAGAAGCAGCTGCGGGAACCTCTTGGGACGGCAGACTTGTGAAGTCAGGGGACCGTGGATGCTTGCCATAAACTGTAAAGAAAGGTGTGGTACCTGAAGAGGAATGGTAGGAGTTATTGTGTGCATATTCTGCCCAAGGTAAAAGATCCTTCCATTCATCCTGAGAGGAGGACATGAAGAGTCAAATGAATGTCTCTAGATCTTGGTTGATACGTTCGGTTTGCCCGTTAGTCTAAGGATGGAAGGCGGTGGAGAATTTCAGTTTTACTTGAAGAGCAGCACATAGAGCTCTCCAGAATTTGGCGACAAACTGAAGACCCCGGTCGGATATAATTTCTTTTGGCAGACCATGAAGCTTGAAGATGGACGATATGAAGAGTTGAGCAAGCACAGGAGCAGAAGGCAGAGACTTTAGGGGCACAAAGTGGGCCATCTTTGAAAATCTATCGACTATCACCCAGATGACAGTATACCCGCCAGATGGCTGTAGTTCGGATATAAAGTCCATCGAGAGATGCGTCCACGGTTCCGTTGGGATGGATAGTGGTAGCAGAGCTCCAGCCGGAGGATTTCGAGAGTTCTTGTGCTGAGCACACTTGAAGCATGATGACACAAAGTTTGGTACATCCTGCCGAATGGTCGGCCACCAATATGAATGCAGGAGAATTTGCAAAGTCTTTTGAATACAGGAATGTCCAGCAAAACGGGAGGCTTCTTGCGTAAATTGGGTGGCACAAAGAACTTGCCTGAAGGAGGTGTAGGATGAGAAGTGACATGAGCGAAGACTACTCGGTTCAGGATGGGCTGCTTTAGAGGTTCAGAGTCTGAACTGGCATCGAAGGAACAAGATAAAGTGTCAGCCTTGTTGTTTAAAACCCCTGGACGATACTTGATTTGGAAGTTAAATCGTGCAAAGAACATAGCCCAGCGGGCTTGTCGAGAAGTGAGACACTAGACATGACGTAAGAAAGAATCTGAAAAGACTGTAATCTGGTGATGAGCCCCCTCCAACAGGTACCGCCACGCCTCAAAGGCTAACTTAACTGCTAGCAGCTCCAATGGGGTAATTCTTTTCTGCCGGAAGAAATTTCTTAGAGAAATATGCACAAGGGTGAAGCTCTGAATCCTCTCCTTTTTGCGAAAGGACTGCCCCTACTCCTTCTGAAGAGGCATCGACCTCCAGGATGAAGGGCCTATTCACATCTGGCTGAAGAAGGATTGGGGCGGTTATAAAGGCCTGTTTTAGTTGTCAAAAGGCCTCGGAGGCCTCGGGTGGCCATTGGGCAGGATTGGCCCCCTTTCGGGTGAGTGCAGTCAGAGGTGCTGCTATGGTGGAGAAATTTCAGATGAAGTGGCGATAGTAATATGGCGGAGGCAGGGAGTTTGGAAGAGGATGCTTGTGACTCACTCAGAAGGACTGGTATGACTCGAGATAAACAAGAAGAAAAGCAGTCTTTACTCCAGGCCTTAATCTCCATAGTTAGCCACTCAACATAGGGGTTGTGCAAGGTAAGCAACGGCATTCCCAGAACTACAGCGTGAGAGGACTGTGGAAGGACCAAAAACTCTAACCTTTCTTGGTGCAGCGCTCCAACTTGAAGATGTACTGGTACAGTCTGAGAGGTAATTTGACCACTGGAGATGTGAGGTTCCCGCAGCTGCTTCTTCTCTTCATGGTTTTGCAAAAATATGGGCTGAGGTCCATAAAGCTCTTCTTCAAGCTTCTTCCAGATATAAAAGGGCAGCTGACAAGAAAAGAAAGGCGGTTCCACCATTAAAGGTAGGGGATCGAGTATGGCTGTCCACCCGCAATCTTCGTCTTCGTGTACCCTCCATGAAATTTGTCCCACACTTTATTGGGCCATATCCCATCACTCAAGTAATCAATCCGGTGGCTTACAGATTGCAACTTCCATCTTCCATGAAGATATCCAATTCCTTCCACGTATCTCTTCTTAAACCTTTAAAAGTGAGCATCATCCAAAGGAAAGTACCCAGACCCTCAAAAGTCAATACAGAGAAAGATGCAGAGTTTGAAGTCAAACAAATCATAGACTCTCGTTATCACAACTCCCGGCATCAATTTCTGGTGGAGTGGGCTGTTTTCGGACCAGAGGAGAATTCTTGGGTAGATAAGGCTGATTTACACGCTCCAAATCACGTTAAAGGCTTTTTTCTGAAGAATTCCCATAAGAAGCACAAGCATCCTGAGGTTACCCGAAAAGAGGGGGGTACTGTCACATGCCAACACGGTGGTACACGGCGGGTACTGTACTCACCCGCCCGTGTCCGCCGCCGGCTGGCGTGTGTAGGCCACCATGTCAGGTGAGGCGGCAGGCAGAGGTCTGGCAGTGTTTAAAGGCAACATGGGAATCTGCAGCATGGTCCCGCTCTAAGGCTATAGATGCCGGGAGGCCAGCGCCGCCATCTTGCTTGAGGGCAAACAGGGGATCGGCCAGGTCAGGTATTCTCACCTGTTTCACTGTGACAGCCAATGGCAGCCGCCCTCTTTGCATAAAGGGGATCTGCCTAGGTAGCTCAGTGTCAGTGCAAAAAGTCTTCTGTGCCATGCACTTCGTCTCCAGCATCCTCAGGTCAGCCATTCCTCATAATTCTTTCAGTCACCGGATCCACTATTGTTGCCATCTTCCCACTTCTTTATCAGGACATTCCTCATCATTGTTATCTGGACATTCCTCCTCGTTGTTATCTGGATATTCCTCCTCATTGTTATCTGGATATTCCTCATCATTTTTATCTGGACATTCATCCTTGTTATTTATTATTATTTTGCCTGTCTTTTCCTCAAAGAAGTATTTGAGTCCCTGTATGAAATCTTTTATTAAACCCGCTCGTTTTAACCCTACTGCTGCTGCCTCGTCTCCAGTCCCTGATCACCACACGACCCCATCAGAACCTTTAACCGTGACAGCTGGAGATGAGGGTCCATATATTGATGCAAGAAAAGCTTTGGATGCTGCAGTCTGCTGTAACAGCCAGGAAGAAAAAAACTCCTGTGAACAGCACTAGACATCTGCAAATGCTGTGGGCCTTTTTTGGAGGTTTATTTGCAACTACAGTAATTGTATGCTGATTTTTAAATAAATAAGTTAAAATTAATTTTTTTATTATTGAATGTAGCTTATTTTAACACTTTTCATGCATATTTTAAGTATTTTTCATGCATATTTGCATGCATATGTCAAGCTTTTTATGTGGCATATAATCCTGTCTACTAATGAGTGATCATGGGGGAAGGTGCAGAAGCATGGTGCAAAGCATGCATTGACTTTCAAACTGTACCACAGGGCAGCAGGTGCCTACTGTAGCATGGGAACAATACAGTACCATGTGAATAGCGCATACTAAATACAGTATCTTTATTAAGTTAAAACTCTTCAGAAAATGACACTGCTTTGTCTGCAATTGCAATCCCGGATTGAGTACACAATGTAGGGACAAACACACAATAGGGTGAACATAGTCATTTTGCAACATTGATAGTAGTTCTTCACTTACTCATGTGACTATGCACAAAGGAGCTGGGGGAGGTGTTTTGCTACAGACATACTGTTTACAGTAAACAGTGGGCTCAATGGGAATGATCGTGGGGGAAGGTGCAGAAGCATGCATTGACTTTCAAACTCAATCTGTACCAACGACATGCATAACCAAAAAGATGTGGAATTTAATCCAAGTACTCTTTAGAAAAAGTACGTACTCTTTCCCTAAAGTACGTACTCTTTCCCTAAAGTACGTACTCTTTCCCTAAAGTTAGGACTTTTACCTGAAGTGGGACATTTACTTGTGCGAAAAACCCCATTCTTTGCAACACAGTATGTAACGCCAATAACTGTATCACGTACATGGCCACCTGCCATTGTTAATTTTTTTGTGCAAAAGGCAAAAGGAATTTGCAAAGCACCAAATAAATGTATTGATTAAAAAATTTAAAAAAAAGTAGTACATTAAAAAAAAAAAAAAAAAATTGTACCCCACTTTGGCTCGAACCAGTATTGCTGCTACAAGTATACAGTAACTGTGTCTTTAACCGCTAGGCCATAGAAACCTGTGATCTCAGCTGCTCCATTGGTGTACAATATACTGTATAGTCAAGTATGAGACATGCCCAGTAGATTGCGCTGTTTTCATGGCGCAGTACAGCATAATGATAGACACCTCCGTAAATAATATACCATGTGAAAGTTTCCAGCATTAGTAAAGGTTAGCATGGATTCCATATTTATGCAGTAGCAATCTGTACCAACAATTGTATAACTGATATCTCCTCCTGCAAATTTAATCCAAGAACTCTTTCCTTAAAGTAAGTACTCTTTCCCTAAATTAAGGACTTTTACCTGAAGTGGAAAATTTACTCCTGCAAGAAAAAAAACGTTCTCTGTATCTTACAGTATATAACGACAATAACTGTATCATGTACATTGCAGCCTGTCATTGTTTTTTTTTTTGTGCAAAAGGAATTTGCAAAGCTCCAAATAACTTTATTGATTAAAAAATGAAAAAAAAAGTAGTACATTAAAAAAAAAAAAAAATTGTACCCCACTTTGGTTCGAATCAGTATTGCTGCTACAAGTATACAGTAACTGTGTCTTTAACCGCTAGGCCATAGAAACCTGTGATCTCAGCTGCTCCATTGGTGTACAATATACTGTATAGTCAAGTATGAGACATGCCCAGTAGATTGCGCTGTTTTCATGGCGCAGTACAGCATAATGATAGACACCTCCGTAAATAATATACCATGTGAAAGTTTCCAGCATTAGTAAAGGTTAGCATGGATTCCATATTTATGCAGTAGCAATCTGTACCAACAATTGTATAACTGATATCTCCTCCTGCAAATTTAATCCAAGAACTCTTTCCTTAAAGTAAGTACTCTTTTCCTAAATTAAGGACTTTTACCTGAAGTGGAAAATTTACTCCTGCAAGAAAAAAACGTTCTCTGTATCTTACAGTATATAACGACAATAACTGTATCATGTACATTGCAGCCTGTCATTGTTATTTTTTTTGTGCAAAAGGAATTTGCAAAGCACCAAATAAATTTATTGATTAAAAAAAAAAAAAAAAAAATAGTGCATTTAAAAAAAAAGTAAAGGTTAGCATGGATTCCATATTTATACAGTAGCAATCTGTACCAATGACATGTATATCTGATCATATCTCCTCCTGCGAATTTAATCCAAGAACTCTTTCTGTAAAGTAAGTACTCTTTCCCTAAATTAAGGATTTTTACATGAAGTGGAAAATTTACTCTTGCGAAAATAAAAACGTTCTTTGTAACTTACAGAATGTAACGACAATAACTGTATCATGTAAATTGCAGCCTGCCATTGTTAATTTTTTTGTGCAAAAGGAATTTGCAAAGCATCAAATTACTTTATTGATTAAAAAAATGAAAAAAAAAATAGTACGTTTAAAAAAAAAAAAACTGTACCACACTGTGGATCGAACCAGTATTGCTGTTAACAGTATACAGTAAGCCACAGAAACCTGTGATTTCAGTTGCTACATTGGTGTACAATATACTGTACAGTCAAGTATGAGACATGCCCAGTAGATTGCGCTGTTTTCATGGCGCAGTACAGCATAATGATAGACACCTCCGTAAATAATATACCATGTGAAAGTTTCCAGCATTAGTAAAGGTTAGCATGGATTCCATATAGCAATCTGTACCAACAAAATGTATAACCAAACAGATCTGCTTTAATTTAATCCAAGTACTCTTTCTCTAAAGTACTGTAAGTACTTTTTCTCTAAAGTAAGGACAAAATCTGAAGTGGGAAGTTGGACAAAATCTGTAGTGGGAAGTTGCGTGGCAGCCTGACATTTCGTTTTGTAGAAGACAGATTTTTTTTTCTTTTATAAAGTGAAGAATGTTGATTGGCCAGCTTCTCACAGATCAATGTCAACTGCAACATCATTGTATTCAGCACCGTAGTCTTAACGTGGAACATTTGTCACCCAGTGGTTAAACTATGTATTACATGGTGTGGGACATAACGCAGGACATAACGCAATCTACAACTCGCGACTCAGAGACCTCAAAAGCGCGTTGTAAACCACGATGTACTTGGCCACATCTGTATGTGGCACCCTGCTCCCCGGTCCAGCCCGCCTCTGAGAGAGATAGATAGATAGATATGGACAGACACGCACACAAATAAAAACAAACTCACTCAGCCAGCTCCTCTGTATGGTCCCAAAAGCCATCTCTCTAGTGATTAGCGCAGAGGTCCACACTGAGATGGGGCCTCTAGTGGCTCCTGCCAGTACTGCAGTCAGCAGTACCTCAGCAGCTGTCCTCAGCAGATCGTTTTCCTCTGCTTCCTCCTCCGACGACCCTCACCCTTCCCCGTGTGCAGATTGGTGCTTCATGTTTTGCCGACGTCGCTGTCTGTCAGGCAGTGTGATAGGCAGTGACATCCGACAGGAGCAGGGAGAGCGCCTCTTCTGGCTGGCGCCTCCCTGTTTTGCATCCCTGCCTGCACAGTCTATTTTTCTATTCGATTTCGATGCCTCGGGGCCTCGCATCAGGATCAAATTGAAATTGAAAGCGTCTGATTTCTGTTCTATTTGATTTTACTTACATAAGCAAAATCGAACCGTGTGTACATCTTATTAGTATTACAGTTTCAAGTCATTATATAGTCATTATGTGTACGTTAGTCCAGTATTTTATTGTCTTGTATTTTTTCAATTACTTATATTTCTTGCTTTCAATCCCTCAGAGGTTTCAGACAGTAGTAATGGATACACAAAAGCTTTTATTACAATTGTGGTGCCAGGGTAAGTCGTCTTTCTCTCTAATTAATGATGAATTACTATAATAGTGTTATAAGCACATGATTACACATACTACTGTACTAAGCTAATAATGGTAACTACTTTATCACATCTTCAAAACATACAAAGCTCCACATGCATCCACAACTTAAGGAAGACACTGGCCTGGGAAATATCCTCATGTGGCAAAAGGGGAACATCTGTATTCCATTATCATGAGAACTCTGTGAGGAAGTTACCAGGCCAGCCGGTGGCTTAACTACATTGGCTGCGACCCCCCACCACTAAAATGTGTGCGCCCCCGAGACCCCCCCCCCCCATATTTCCCCTGCCCACCTCACTGGTGCATGAGTCGCTGGCGCCGATCTGTTGCTGTCGGCCGCCGGGACCAGCAGAGCTTCCTGTTCCTGCTTTCTGCAGTCCCTGCGCTGCTGCTCTGCCTGTCAGAATGTCACTTCCAAAATGTCTGCCGCCTTACAGCCGACCATTATTTAGGATGCAAGAGGAGGTCGCTGCCTCCTTTAGCATCCTTAATAATTGTCTGCTGTGAAGAGGGAGGCCATTTTACAAAAGACCTTCTAACAGGAGGAGCAGCAGCGCCGGGGCTGCAGAGAGCAGGAAGCGCTGCTGGTCCCAGCGGCAAGAACGGATCCAGCGGTGGCGGCGGTGATGGCCCCAATCTTAACAATAGCTTCCGCAGACCCCACGGCCCACCCTTACCTAGCGCCCCCAAGCCACTGCGGGGTCGGCGGAGCTATTGTTATGCCACTGAGGCCAGCAGCTCTCACTGCACTTGTGCTAGACAGAGGCCATTTATTTATTAGATAACACATTTCTCCCAATTGTCCCGATTTTCACGGGGCAGGCCCTTTTACTTGAGCCGGCAGTGTCCCACGCTAGGGGGGAGCAGTTGGGAGCCCCCACCACTTGCTGCTCTGCCTAGCAGTCTATTCCGTGAGACAGAGGGACAGGGGACGTGGCCAGCAGCTCACAAAGCACTGCCCATGCCCCACAGCAGTGATACTGGGGCATGGCCTCAAGATAACGGCCATTCTCACAAGGTCATGAATCTTGAGTGCCCCCGGCCAAAAGTTGGTAGTTATGGATAACATGTATCATTATCATCTAAAATAACATCTTCTTCAGTTCCTATTTGACTGAGAAACATACATATACAGTATACCACCTATTATCTGTCACTACAGCTGCTGCAAAATGTACAGTAGTACAGATATTACTAATTAAACTTATAATTATATGCAACTGACAATGGGCCTGATTCAGCAGGAGTTGTAGTTTTGCTAAAATTCCACCACATGCTGCATCCCCTCCCCAATGCGATTGCATTTGTTTGATGGATAGGGTAGCCCACTGCCTGTGAAGCTGGGAAGGCAGACGCAGGGCCGCCATGTTTTGTGGGTCTAATAAATCTATACTTTCACAGTGTGTGTGTACTGTATCTATTGTAAATGTAATTTTACAGGTGGAACTTCAGGCACCAGCAGGCACTTTAATGCCCCGCATGCTGGTACTTGCGGTTCTCCAAGTACCAGAATGTGGGGGAGGCTTGCTGGTACCTGTAGTTCCACAGGTTAAACACAATAATAACTCTTGTATGTACACATTGTTGCTGTGAGCTCGTCACCCAACACCCAGGAGTGATAGCTATAGCACCAGGCTTCAGCTCTGGCTCTTGGGTGCCCTGGTAGGGGTCGCCTTTATTGGGGGCTCCCCACTGCCCCAGGGACCCCAACCAGGGCAAACTAGTTGGGGGGTAATGCTACCACGGCAGGGTTTGTGGTATTACCTTAGTGCAGCGGTTCCCAAACTGTGTGCCTAGGCTCCCTGGGGTGCCTCAAGACACTTGCAGGGGTGCCTTGGGTTGGTGGACCAGGATCAATTCATATTATTAATGGTCAAAGTAACAGGCAAAACCAGTGCTTGTGGCTGCTAATCATAATATATGTGGACAAACAGGAGCAAATCCTGTCCCTCACCAGATAACTGTGACATATAAACACAATGCACTTAATTTCTTTTTTTTCTCTAAATTTCTCAATAAGAAACATTTGACCTAGGGGTGCCCTGAAAACATTTTGATGCTCTAGGGTGCCGTGATTCAAAAAAGTTTGGGAACCACTGCCTTAGTGAATAGTGGAGCCAGTGCTGGTTTCAAAAATACAGGCGACCCCTTTTGTCCTTTTTCCTAAATATTTTTGGAACAAGGACTGGTCCATGACCCAAGTGCTGGTTCTATAAATATAGGGGGGCCAATGCAATTTTTTCCTCTTTATTTTTTTAAACAGCCCCAGGCTTGATTATGCTTAGCTCGGGGGACCTAACACACTGTTTCTTTTTGAAGTTTAACCCATTCTTTTACATACAGAAGCACTGCATGGATCAGACTGCTCCATGCATGCTCCTCCAAACATGCTAGACAAATATGGGGTACACACCAGGACTATATGGCCTAAAACGAGCCAATTTAGATACAATCTCCACTGATTGTATGTAAATCGGCCATGTTTTGAGCCATTTCGCTGCCCTTTTGATGCGATCCCGATCCGATGCGTGGCCCCGCGTGCGTTACTGTGACAACCAGCTCACAAGCACCATCGTCCTGGTGTGTACCAGGCAAAAGGGTGTCTATTTGAGGCATTTTGAGCCAAATTCACAGCAGTGTTTGCTCAAACAAATTTTGGTAAATTTCCATTGTCCATTGGTGCCTATTTAAAGTCCTGCCAAGCGTGGCTGATGGTCTATTGATTCCATGTGTGTTCTGTCCTGAATTTCATTCGTATTTGAGAAAATTCTGCAGTGTTTTGCATTTAGTAAATTACCAAGATGCAAATGACTGTAGCACCGTGATTGGCTTCTCCTAATTTCCTTGTCAATAAATTGTGTGACTGGATGCAGTCTTATGGTGTGTACACATGGGTACAATCAGCATGAGATTTTGACTCTATAGTCAAAATCGAATCGGGATCGCAAGCAGATCATATGCAGATCGCACAGGTTTTTTCTCTTTCAATGGTCCTGGTGACACAGCTCAACACTGGGATGTAGGAGGGTCCGAAGGAGCCAGGCACCTATCCTAAAGCTTTAAAGGGTAGGCTCCTCCCCTACTGCATCCCTGGACTCTTCAGTTCGTGTTAGGTGCCCACTGGAGTGGGTGCTATTCTAAAGGGCTGCGGGAGCAGCCGAAGAAATAGAGTAGTTAGGGAATTTTTATTGTTTTATTAATTTTCACCCTAGCTAGGTAGGCACAGTGTGAGGATTCTCATAGTGAATCCTCACACTGCTAGCGCAGCAGGAGCTGACAGAATCGCGTCCTGTCAGCTCACTGTGCACAGGGGAGACGCTGTCTGGCCTCCCTGTGCAGCGCTTTCAGCCTCTATTAAGAGGCTGCCTGGGCTCCAGAGTATCCTGAAACCGGCTCCACGTTTAGGTGGGGATCATGGGGGACAGGCGCTCCGTGATGGCGGTGGCCATTTTATGCGGAGCTTACACGCTGAGCTCCTATATGAGAGGACAGCAGCGTTGTGACAGGCATGTTCCAAGTGGTCCCCAGTCGAGGGGGAGACACTGGAACTAGGAAATCCTACCTAAGGAGCGGCTGACTGGAGGTGGTTGGCGCCAAAAGTCACGGACCCCGCAGCAGCAGGGACTTTTGGTCTCTTCCTTCACTCTGACTTTGGCGCCTTTCAGAACGCTTGCAGCGGAGCTGAGCTGGCTTACTGATCCTGGCAGAGTGACTTGGATTTCCTGGGCATCGTTTCCCCGCAGTTGAAACCAACAGACAGATAAGTGATTGGGTGCATTGACTCTGTATAAACGCTTGTACATTGTTTGCACTGTGTATATTGATATATATATTTCACTTGCATCATGTCTGAGCATCAGGCTGTGGTTTTGGGGGAGGGAGCCCTTAGTGCACTGAGCGCGTGCAATGTTTGCACACAAAAGTTTGTCCCTGAGCAGATGGCCAAGGGGGGCTTATGTATTACTTGCGCTGATGTGAGACCCATGGGCAGTGAACCCCATAGGGCAGAGCAGAGTGAACCTGCGTGGGCCAGTGCCCTAGGCAGGTCAGTAAACGCTTTGGTGCAGCTTCTGGACAGGCAGAGTGATGTGTTGGTAGAATCACAGAGACCTATACCATCATCTCAGCAGTCTTCTGGCTCCTTGCCTCTTACCCAGGCAGATCCTGCCCTTATTCAGGTGATGCAGGATACTGCTAAGGGGATCAACAGGTTTAGTGAAATACTGGACAAAATGGATGTTGATGTTGCAGGGACCCCTAAAAGGTCTTATGCTATGCCTACTGTGGTAGATGAGGAGGAGGGAGCGTATTCTGATATCCCCTGGGATCAGGGTGATGATTTTGAAGAGACCTCTTCTGCTGGTATAGAGGATCTTATTGTAGCTGTGAAACAGGCTTTAAAACTGTCTGTGGAGGATAAGACTCCTGTTAAAGGTGTTTTTAAGCGACAGCGGAAGGAGGCTGTTACTTTTCCTTCAGATGAGGGGTTACAGGAATTGTTGGAAGGGGCTTGGAAAACTCCTGATAAGAGGCTACAAATGCCTAAGAGATTCCTTAGTCTGTACCCCATGCCAGAGTCTCATGCGGAGCTCTGGGAAAAGGTGCCAGTTGTGGATGCTTCAGTGGCACGTTTGTCCAAAGCTACTGTTTTGCCAGTACAGGGCGGTGCAGCTTTTAAAGATTCTGTGGATAAAAAGCTGGAGGGTACCCTCAAGGCTATTTTTGAAGGGGTGGGATTCACTCTACGCCCCCTTATTGCTTCAGCCTGGGTCTCTAAGGCCATGATTGAGTGGGCTGGTGAATTATGCACCATGCTGCAGGCTGACCCTGGTGCATTGCTGCTAGCAGAGAAAATTAAGGCAGCTGCAGAGTATGTGGTGGAAGCAGAGGAGGAAGCTCTTAAAATGGCGACCAGAGTGTCCACAGTCTCTATTAATGCCAGGAGAGTGCTCTGGCTTAAGGCCTGGGAAGCGGACAATGAGTCCAAAAAGGCCCTAGAAACTTTAGCTTTCAAGGGGAAGTTACTATTTGGATCGGAATTAGAGGAAATTATTAAACAGGCCACGGGCGGCAAAAGTACATTTCTGCCGGCTCCCTCGGCTAAGCAGACTTCCAGATTCTCTGCTTTTAGGCCGTCCTTTCGGCCCTCCCCTAGAGGTGGTGCGTCCTTTCGAGGACAGTCTTTCAGGGGAAAGTTTCAGTCCTCTAGGGGCAAGACACAAAGTCCAAGTTTGGTTCTTTTAACAAGAAGCCGGCCTCCAAAGGAGAGGACAAACCCTCCGCATGACTGTCAGGGGTTTTGCCCGGCAGTGATAAAGGTGGGGGGGCGTCTCACACATTTCAGGGACGCATGGGCTTCTCTAGACCAGGATGCCTGGGTATTAGATATTATAACCCAGGGCTACAAAATCCCTTTCAGAGGTCCGCCTCCAAAGAGGTTCATTCCCACATCCTTACCAAAGGAAGCGCTGCTTCGTACAGCTCTTGTGAGAGCAGCTCACTCCCTTTTGGAGAAAGGGGTGGTTACCCCGGTTCCCAGGGCAGAGTGGAAGAAAGGCTTTTACTCCACTCTGTTTCTCCTGCCCAAACCAGTCGGGTCTTTCAGACCAATACTAAATTTGAAGTCCCTAAATGTTCACTTATGGGTAGACCATTTCAAAATGGAGTCCCTACGGTCAGTACTCCTGAGTCTGGACCAGGGAGAATTTTTGGCGTCCATGGATGTCCAGGACGCATATCTGCACGTCCCTATACACCCGGAGCATCAGACCTTGTTGAGGTTTGCTATAGGAGACCTGCATTTACAATTCCGGGCGTTACCCTTTGGGCTAGCAACCGCACCAAGGGTATTCACAAAGATAATGTCAGTGATGGCGGCGGTGCTGAGACTCAGGGGAATCACAGTAATACCCTATTTGGACGATCTCCTGTTCAAAGCAGAGTCAGCAGCCATGCTTCAGAGTCACTTGGCAGAGGCCATCAGTTTTTTACAGGCTCACGGCTGGATTTTAAACTTGCAAAAATCTCAGTTGGTACCATCACAGCGGCTCCAATTCTTGGGAGTCATACTGGATACCCATCTCCATCGGGTATTTCTCCCGGAGGTAAAGGCCAGGGATCTGGTCACCTTAGTCCAGGAGATTCTCAGAGCTCGGAGCATTTCAGTATGGAGGTGCCTCAAGCTCCTGGGGAAAATGGTGGCGTCGTTCGAGACGCTTCAATTTGCCAGGTTCCACTCTCGGGTGTTCCAATGGAGCATTTTGTCAGCCTGGTCAGGAAACACTCTGACCATGAAGTCGGAGATGATAGTGCTGTCTTCGGACACTCGAGACTCCTTGAAATGGTGGACAGAAGTAGATTCCCTTCAGTGGGGTCGGTCATTACAGACCTGGGACTGGTTGGTAGTAACTACCGACGCCAGTCTCAGGGGCTGGGGGGCAGTAGTCCTGGATCTCAGGCTGCAGGGCCTGTGGACGGCCGAGGAATCAGTGTTACCAATCAACATCTTGGAGCTGAGAGCTGTCTGGAAAGTGATTTCCTTGGCGGGAGACAGGTTACTGAACCTCCCTTTGAGGATTCAGACCGACAATGCCACAGCTGTGGCGTATCTGAATCACCAGGGCGGTACACGCAGCAAATTGGCCATGTGGGAGTTGTCCAGAATCTTCCTATGGGCGGAACAGAATGTTCCAGCTGTATCGGCTATATTCATTCCAGGAGTAGAGAATATAGAAGCCGACTTCCTGAGCAGGGAGGAGCTCAAGGAAGGGGAATGGAGCTTACACCCTCAGGTGTTTCATCAGATCACCTCGATGTGGGGAACTCCGGATGTGGACCTGATGGCATCCAGGTTCAACCATCAGGTGCCCAGGTTCTATGCCAGAACGAGGGATCCACTAGCGGAGGCAGTGGATGCCATGACTATTCGCTGGCAGGGAGATCTCCTCTATGCATTCCCACCAGTACCAATGTTAGCGAGAATTTTGAAGAAAATACAGGGGCAGAAGGTTCCGGTGATCTTAGTGGCCCCAGATTGGCCAAGGAGGTCCTGGTACTCGAGGCTTCAGAGGTTGTCTGTGGACTCATGGCGTCTACCTCTGAGGCCAGACCTTCTAAGACAAGGCCCATTCAATCACCTGGATTCCGATCGATTGATTTTGACGGCTTGGCTATTGAAACCGCCATTCTGAAAAGGAAAGGTTTTTCTGAGGCAGTAGTACAGACTATGATAAAAGCCAGAAAAGCTGTATCTTCAGCAAA